>NC_068986.1:171430-177596 GCF_001194135.2 Octopus bimaculoides
TGCTATCTCAGTGTTTATATTATTATTTGGCATTGCTGTGTGACTACTATCTAGATTTTCCTGATGTATTTTTTCTTTCAATTGTTCTATTTCTATTTCTGATATTTTTTTTGCTTTTAGAATATTATTATTATTATTATTATTATTATTATTATTATTATTATTATTATTATTATTATTACTATTATTATTATTATTATTATTATTATTATTATTATTAAGGGGGCGAGCTAGCAGAATCGTTAGCACGCCGGGTGAAATGCTTGGCAGTATTTAGTCCGTCCTTACTTTCTGAGTTCAATGTAATCGACTATCCCCCTTTCCCCAAATTTTAGGCCTTGTGCCTGTAGTGGAAAGGATTATTATTGTTATTTTTGTTATTTATCTATCAGTTAATAAAAATGTACTCGAGTTTAAATATACCATTTTTAAATGTCCTAGATGATTAAGATGTACAACATATACCAGCTGATATGAAATGAAGCCAATAGATGCGATAACAATTTTGGCGGTCGATATCTTAGTATATCTACAGTGTTATGACTAAAACAAATAAAAATAATATAATCATAAAATATATGTAAATCATGACTTCCTAAAAAAGGCGATGTCTGTTGAAAATATCCAGGGGTGCCATCTGCATGACAAACTAATAATAAAGTGGGTGCTAACATTCTTCCAGAATTACAACTACTATTCGTTAAATAAAATATTCAGAACACAGCGTGTAATGATACCAACAGAATATACGAATAAAGTATACAATTTATTAATAAACGGATTAAACTTTATTGACATCTGCAATCAATTCCACACGATTTAGAAAAATTATATTGAGAAACATAAAAATCAGACATTACAATAATTTCGAAGACTTAAGAGAAACCTATTTGATATTTGAAGAAGAAACAAAATGTTCAAAGTGAAAATAAAGTACATTTGTCCAAAATAAGAACACACAAACACTCGAAAGTACATATTAATAGGAAAATAATAAAGCACTATAAGAAATCGTTGGTAATTCAGATAATCAGAAATGACGTATATAGAGTGCATATATTATTCAACAGTTACCACAGAATGCGAATAACGAAGTTAAGACAAAAAATATTTGATAACTATATATAGCCAGCCACTTTTGAATATATAAACAGAGAAACAGATTAACTGAAGAAAAAAGAAAAAAAAGAACCAACAGTGTAGCCAAATAAAAATTTCAGGAGGTAAAAATTTATACAAAAAACCCCACCAAAAAAAAAACGTAAATTATATATCTTATCGAAAGCCTCAAGAAACAGACAATTCAAAAAATACATAAATAATTTATACAATTTATGCAAAAATGGAAAGATTAACGACAGACAATTGAATCGGAAAATAAAGAAATAGAAGAGACATTTATTCCATTAGAAATGAAGCGAAGTATTCTGGGTTGAAAAAAAAAATCCTACGGTGGAAAGGTCAATGGATGAAAGACAAGAAACATTTATTTCTTTATTTCCCACAGGAGGCTAAACATAGAGGGGACCAACAAGGACAGACAGGGGAATAAATCGATTATCGCTGGTACTTATTTAATCGACCCCGAAAGGATGAAAGGCAAAGTTGACCTCGGCGGAATTTGAACTCAGAACGTAAAGACAGACGAAATACCGCTAAGCATTTCGCCCGGCGTGCTAACGATTCTGCTAGCTCGCCGCCTTAAGCAAAGAAATATTGACAGAATAGATACACTAAAACTACACTAGAGATTTGAAAATCTATCGTCTCGGAGAGAGTTCTTCTTCAAGAAGATCATGACAAGAAGGAAATAAAGACAGTTGAGTTTTACATCGTCTGTATTTGAGAAACTGTCTGCAACTCATAAGCAACACAAGACAACGTGAGCTTTATACATGGACAGGAAATGGAAAGAGAGAGAAATGTTTTGAGAAAGGTAGAAGAAAAAAGAAATGAAATGAGAAGAAGCGGATGATGGTAAGGGAGGGACAAATTCAGGCGAGAGGAGTGTTGAAAGATAAGAACTAATGTTGAAAGATAAGAACTAAGAGCAATGGAAGGAAAAACGCTCATTTAATCCCGTCTGTGACATGGTTCCAAATTCGAATGTACAGATCTACGGTGTGCGGAAATTCTGCGCTCTGATAAGTAATGGAATGGCTTATTGTGACAAGTTAGCTTCGTATATGCATTAGTGTGCTTGGAATATATTCCCGAAAACGATCGGCAAGGCGACGATCTGTTCCCCAATATAAAGAGTATCGGAAAGTTTGCATATGATACAATATAATAGGTTGGACGATGTGCATCACGAATGCGAGGAAGGGTAGTTGGGAGAGAAATCGGAGCGGTTGTAGGTTAGAAGTCAGAGTTCAGATGTTGAAGATAAAGGGGTGTTCCATTGGGAGGATGTACAGGTAGAAAATGAGAGGGGTAGTGGAATCTAGTCTATAGGTACATATTGGGAGTGTAAGCGAGCAGTGGCGCAGAGTTGGTAGTGCCGCCGAAGAAACTGAGAAAAAAGCAATAGCAGGTTTAATGTGTTTGGGGTGAGGTAAGACAAGTGAAGATGGAAGTGGGAGCCAGTAAGCTTGGAATGGACAGGGGTAGATCTTGTTTATAGTGATGGAGATATGGAGAAAACTAACGAAGGTGTTGGAATGTTTAGCTTATTTTACCGAATTACTTTCTTCCTAATTTCATCGGCTCACTTGTTTTACTGTTAGAATGTTCGCTCGCGACTACAGAGGCACATAAAACAATCAATGAAAGTATGCATGTCACCAGCTACACTCGCTCTGCATGTTGTATTATTCCTTTGATTTGAATCCTATGGCTTAGTTTACCAAACATGCACCTTAAAATTTAATATAACCTAATTTGACATAAATTCAAATAATTTCTTTATAGTTTCTCATACATTTCAGTCTACTAACACACTTTAGAACTCTCCATTATTTTCATGGTAATAATTCAATATTAACAAGCAGTACCCATGAAAATTCCACGATCCACCTAGTACTGCAGTGTCAGCTATAAACATCTCCCCACACGGTAATAATATCCTGTCATTTGCTTCATAATGCTTTCATTAATTTCTAGGAAATGTCCATTCTCTTCGGTCATATTTTTTCTCATCTCATTCTGGCTTGAGTAAAATATACCTGCCTATCATCATCGCTCATATTTTGCCTTCTTTCTTGATTGTCATCGTTTCCCTATTAGTTTCAGCTTTGACATTCGTCATACGATATCGTCTAGCTTTATTTCTTGCATAAACTTCATTCATTTCCTACTGAGTTAATGATTCTCATTGTTCCTGGTTCTTTTTATTTTTCACTCTTAATTTTTATTTCTTCGCTTTGCCCTTTCCCCAATCTTTCCTCGTATTTTTCCCGCTTCTCTTAATTAAAATCTCGCAGTTGTACTCTGTGATCATTGTCCACTGCTGCGCATCATACTCCGTTTTGGAAATAAAACAATTTAAGAAGCACTTGATATCATATAATTATTAACACTCACATCCAGGATAATGTTATACATCTTTTGAAAAGAAATTTAGAAATACGGTTATTGAAATATAGCTAATTGGAAAAATTCTTACATACACTTTAGGACAACGTTCATGAATACAGTTATCAATATATAGATAATAGAATAAATAGGTAGGTGCTCTAAGTCGCATGTATTAAATAAATCGTTAGGTCGATGGCAACAGAGTGGGGGAAAATTAAATGAACTTTTCTGGCAAACACACTCACATTCATGAACGCTAACGACGTGCTTACATATACACATACTCCCCATTTTCTTTCACACATCAATACATACACAACTAATCGTGGTTTGTGTGTGCGTGTGTGTGTGTGTATTTGTGTATGTACGAATAGTCTTCGTATGTTTGTGTGTGTGTGTGTGTGTGTGTGTGTAATGAGTGCATATTTCAGTAGCATTAGTTTGAATACTCCCCTTCTCTCTTTCTCTCGTGCACACGAACACTTGCACTTTTACCATCCCCTTTCCACAGCATGAGGGATTTTTACACCACAGGAGTCATCGCTAATGTTTTAATATAACAGGCTCCCTCTCTCCTCTCTCTCCTCCACCCCTCTCTATATTTCACGCACACTTCTCTTATCTCTTTTCCACAGCGTGGCAGAATTTTACACAGCTCGAATCTATCGTTAACACTTTAATATAATAGATTATCGGTGTATTTAATTCATCGCTGCAACACATCAAATTTTAGTATTCATTGCCTATATGATCACCTTTGTTTAATTTAAGTAATATTTCCTAAATATCTAATCAATCGGTATGAAATAATTTTCTTTCTGAATCTAGTTACGCCCCTTAAATTCTAAGAATCAACACGATTTATTTACCAACACAAAACTTCTTAGATTATGTTTATTTATTCATTCATTCATTTATTTTATTTTATTTCGCCTTTTTTACTTACCTGTATCGTTCGTATATATCACTTTCTTTTCTTTCATAAAGCATATATGGATTCAACAACAAAGATATTTGCTTAATTTCGTTAAGGCAATCATTAAAAAAAAAACAAAAAAAACTATCAATTATTATCATTTATAAAGCTTTCCTTATTAACTTTTATTAAATAAAGCAAAAGTTATCGAAAGAAGAATTTTGACGAGTACGACGTAAATATTTTTTATAAATACTCTTTTCGAGTTTTATGGGTTCATATCTAACAATGGCATTAAGATTTCCCTGGCCAGATGGTAATAGGATTTCTTTGGTTTTCAGTCTGAAAATATTAAAAACTTAATATTCGGGAAGAAATTTTTCGAGAGGGACAGGGAATGAATAAGTAGCAAGTATACGAAGTACGTTCAAAAAGTATCCGACTTTATTTTTTCCGGCCACAACTGTGTTGGTAAATTCCTTTGCGTGGGAAGTGACGCCACTCTTCCTGCTCATGTTAAAAAAGTTTCGTGCCGCTAGGCCGTGTAATTTCCAGTTGTTACACTTAGTGTACAGAATGTGCGCTCTTCGGATTTTCGTTTACGCGCAAGACGACCGAACGCATCGAGGAGAGACCATAAACTCATGTCTCATCACTAGTGATTATCATTTTCATGCAGTCTGGGTTGTAGTTTGCACACTCCAGCATGTCCTGAGCGATTTTCATGGGGAGTGGCTTCTGCTGCTCTGCCAACACCTTGGGGACGAATTTTGCCTGCACTTTCTGTATGCACAAATCCTCTGTTAAAATGGAATACACTGATCCTGTGGTCATTCCCTTTTCGTGAACAATTTCCTGGATTGTTACACGACGAGCTTCCATGATTATTCGCTTTTTTATCATGTGGTCGGCTCCTCATTTCGGCTTGTGGATGACCTGCCTAAGCGTGTCTCGCTCTCCACCGAAGTTTGACTCTGTTTGAAGTGGTTGCACCACTCCTTGATCTGTGCTTTGCCCATGGCATCATCTCTAAAGGCCTGCCGAATCCTTTAGAAGCTTTGGAAAAGTAACAGAACAATCAGCTGGCATTCCTGGACGTATTAATAACACGCACCGAGTATGGATTCAGGACATCCGTATATCTCAAGCCAACCTTCACTGGACGATACCTTAACTTCAATTCCCACCATCCATACAGTGTAAAGAGAGGAATTGCTCAGTGCCTAAAACACCGAGCAAAGAATATAAGTAGCGATCGTGATACCCACCACGAGGAAATGATCAAGCTCAGAAACAATCTATTAAGAAACAATTACCCCCAAAACATACTATCTACTCCAATTATGAAGAAAAGAGAGGATGAAACCAATAAACTGTCTACAGTCTGTCTACCCTATGTGAAAGGCCTCTCCGAAAAGATACAAAAGATATGCGGCCCATATGACATCAGGGCAGTATTCAAGAGCAATACAACACTTCGCAAATATCTCCTTCGGGTAAAACCACCAACAGAAGAGAATATGACCAAAAACTGCGTGTATTCCATCCCATGCAGCTGTGGTAGGTTAAAGAAAGGCGAAACATTTCGTCCCCTCAAAATAAGGGTAGAAGAACATCGCAAAGCTGTGACACGAGGAGATATTGATAAATCGGGTATAGCTGATCATGTATGGAAAAATGGAAACCACCTCCCCCTGTGGGATGAAGTTAAAATAATAGACAGGGAACAACACT
>NC_068986.1:177635-178592 GCF_001194135.2 Octopus bimaculoides
AAATACGAAAACTAAAAGAAGCAGCACATATGCTAGGACACAACAACCTCCTAAGCAGACCGAGTGCAGATATGAATAGCATATGGGAACCGGTATTGAGGAAGGATAGAAAAATAATAGATTTATAAGCCTTAAAATTCACCCCATAATTGTCTACGGGCATATGGCGTAGTGGTTAAGAGCGCGGGCTACTAACCCCAAGGTTCCGTGTTCGATTCACGGCAGCGACCTGATTAATAATAATAATAGTAGTAATAATAATAATAATATAATAATAGTAACATCGTTAGGAATGAGAACCCAGGTTCGAAATTTCCCCAAGACACCTGACGAAGGCTGGAGGGTATATCAGCCGAAACGTTGTGTTAAGAACAAACAAGATGAGGACAAATATACGTCAAATGTAAATAATGTTAATAATTCCTCATCTCTTAAATATAGAACTGAACTCATACAACTGTTGAAAATTAACTTTGATCAGAACCTAGCGAGAATATGTGTTGTAACTAGTGCACGCGAAATATATGAAATGTATGCAGTACCGATGACTTTATGAAATCCCATTTTCTGCTTATTTCTTATAAGTTGCCATCAATTTAAACAGCTTGTGTAAACTAGTAGATATGTATGAGTCCAGTTCTATATTTAAGAGATGAGGAATTATGTACATTATTTACATTTGACGGATATTTGTCCTCATCTTGTTTGTTCTTAACACAACGTTTCGGCTGATATACTCACCCAGCCTTCATCAGGTCACTTGGGGAAATTTCGAACCTGGGTTCCCATTCGTAAGGTATTTTTCGATGTTATTATTATTATTTATTATTCAGGTCACTGCCTGGAATCGAACTCGGAATCTTGGGTTAGTAGCCCGCGCTCTTAACCACTACGTCATATGCCCGTGTGAGTATTTACACACACACACACACACACACACACACACACACACACACA
>NC_068986.1:180210-181721 GCF_001194135.2 Octopus bimaculoides
ATATATATATATATATATATATATATATACATATATATATATATATATATATTATATATAAATTTTACAGAAAAAAGTTTCGATGTTTGTCGAGCAACACATGGTGCCCATGTTGAGTGCATACTATCTTAAAACAAACTTTAAACCTTCTCCTATCTAGAAATATGTAGAATGTGTTTGTGTCTCTTACCGTTTCGTTTTAAAAGTAAATTTAAAATCTGCTCTTTCTTTTTGAATAACCCTGTTTATAGACATAGGTTTATGCTCATGCCATGTGTTTGTATATATTTTATATTATAATTAAAGAAAGAGACTTTGAGTAGTCTGGTGCAGTGCTATTAACTATCTTACCAGTTCAGTTGATCCGTGGTAGAAGAGAGAGTTATTGTCTGTATTGTCAAGTCAATACCAATTAACGTCGTTCTAGATGCGATCTAGGATGTTTCCTTGTTTAGCAGCTGCCTGCACCATGTATGCGAACTGCACATTAATTTAGGTGTTACTTTCGCACGGAAGAACGTCATTAACTGATTAGAAACTGAACTATTTTCTAAATCCGATAACAAAACATTTTGTCTTCCATTTTGTGTTAGTTTTTGTAGTTTTTATTTTTTATTCATTTTACACCGCATACAGTTTGGGGATTCGAAAAGTTGTTATGATTGCAAAAATGGTTTGGTTGGTGGCAGTATGGACGGTGAAGGAAAAACAAGCTAGGCTGCAGGCCAAGAGGTAGCATCAATCGCTCCGTGCTGCTGCAAAGAGCAACACTATCAAAAGCTGCTGAAAGTGGTGTCATTTCCAATTGACAGAGGAATTAATCCGTGGTGCAAGCTGTATGCAAAATACACAAGGCATTTTAGGTAATTCTTTTCTTTTTAGTACTAAGTTTAATCTTTTACGTTATGTTTATGCAATATACATTGATGTGTGGAGTGTTGAAGTTGTTTAAATGTAATCTATGCGTTATATATTGTTTAAATGTAATCTATGGTACTTATATAGTATTATTTAGTCATTCGTAAGACGACAGGGAAAATTTTCATGGACGTTTGGCTACAATTTCTAGTCGATTAACCGACCAAGTAAATATTTGTTCGACGGATGAATGGATGGGAAGATGTTTAGAATATCGATTCCATTGAGTTATTTAGTGTATCAAATGGCTTCAGACCACACATACTATCTAACTAGATGGTTTCCTGTTCATTTTACAATGAAATATAGTCCCGTTCCTATTCTCGGGAGGAGTTAACAACTCACGTGGTGGGAGAAAATGCGACGAAGAATAATGACGTAACAGTATTTTACCATGGGAGATTATTCTTTTATTCATCAATTAGTTGCAGTCATTAGACTGTGACCATATTGAATCAAGAGCAAAAGTTAAGTCGATCAGATTGACCTCATGATTTATTTCAGTCCGGTACTACTTATCTACGTATCCTATCGACTTTTAGCTGTCAGACGGCAATATCTCTTTCTCTCTCTCTCTCTCTCTCTCTCTCTCT
>NC_068986.1:181731-183090 GCF_001194135.2 Octopus bimaculoides
CTATAAATATATGCATATATGCATATATTTATAGAAATGGTAAGATAACAAAAGAATGAAAGAGCCCTCGATACTATGTAAATAGAGGAATTTATCAGTAAATATATGTGACAATTATTCGGTAGCCATGATAAAACTCTGAGTTTCGAATTTTCATAGCATTTGTTTGATGGCCCGATAACTGAAGAGATGCCGGCGTGGGTTTCCGCCTCGACATCCGAAACTCGGAGTTTTATCATGGCTACCGAATAATTGTCACATATATTTACAGATATATATATATAGCTTCTTATTTTTTTATTGCCCACAAGGGGCTACACACAGAGGGGACAAACAAGGACAGAGAAATAGATTAAGTCGATTACATCGACCTCAGTGTGTAACTGGTACTTATTTAATCGACCCCTAAAGGATGAAAGGCAAAGTCGACCTCAGCGGCATTTGAACTCAGAACGTAGCGGCAGACAAAATACCGCTAGGCATTTCGCCCGACGTGCTAACGTTTCTGCTAGCTCGCCGCCTTTTTTTTTCTTCTTTTTCTTCCTCTTTCTATTCTTTTTTTTTTCCGACTAAAATCTTTCAAGGCAGAGACAGCACCCCAGCATGGCCGCAGTCTAAACACTGAAATGAGAAATAGATTAAAAAAAAAAAATTTAGTTATCTTTACAGCGTATGTAGTACGCTTAATCCGAAACTGCAAAATCTTGAAAAAAAACAAAAAAAACAGAAAGAAAAAGAAATCTCGATATTTCCTCCATTCCAATGAAATAATGTAAAGTGATGCATAGAAAGAATTGCATGAATTTAGTTGTAATACTTTCTGTAGTCGCTACATCAGTCGTTCTCTGCAAACGCCAGTGTTTGTAAAACAGGGTTAAACAAATAAAAGGTTCGCTTTTGAACTTCAATTATCAAAATAGTTTTTGTCGTTACAAGACACATAATATAAACTAGTATATTTTAACAACTCGACCTACTAGCTTTAATGACATTATTACCCAAGATACATGCATACATACATATATATATATATATAATCATAAATATACAGGGATTAGCAGGAGCTGCTTCTCCAACATACTGAGAATTCAGAAATAGCAGTCAAAGAACTACTGATTCCAAATTACAAATTTATTCTCTAACGGATGGCGATATTTATGGCACACACAGAACAAAAAAACAGAAGAGAAGAGTAAAAACAAACCTGCCTTTAGTTAATTGGGTACGACGTTTCACGGTTAAGGGTATGAAGTTACCCTTTTCCGATCTTCAGCTTCAATATTCGAATAAATTTGCAAGTGTCTAATAACTCATGTGAATTTTGACCATGCGACATCAAGACCACGTGAGGCAGACACT
>NC_068986.1:183379-184814 GCF_001194135.2 Octopus bimaculoides
TATAGAAAAAAGTCCCGTATGAAGGGTTGCGGTTTAACCATCCAACTTAGAGGCATCACTATAAAATATAGATATATAGGGCAGGGAATCGTCAATTAGTAATAAAATTAATAATTAACAATTTTGCCGAGTAGCTCAGAAAGAAGCACACGCTAAAAGTTAGAGCAGTAATTAATTATATGGCCGATTATAGTGATCAATGGCTTCGCATCCATAATATATATACACACCTACCTATGTACACTTCAACCATGCGGTTATGCACAATGTCTATCAATGTATTTATCTATATAAAGTGTATTCTACGGAGCTCTTCGTCCCTTTGGTTCACTTATGTAACTTTACAGTGCAGGTGTGACGTATGAGATAGACAGGAAGAAAATTTTGGGGAAGGGGACCAGTCGATTAGATCGACCCTAATACGCAACTGGTACTTAATTTATCGACCCCGAAAGGATAAAAGGCAGAGTCGACCTCGGCGGAATTTGAACTCAGAACGTCAAGACAGACGAAACACCGCTCAGCATTTCGTCCGGCGAGCTAACATTTCTACCAGCTACTCGCCGCCATTGTAGGGAATGTTATTCTGCAATCACTTGCTGCTGGGTTCGTTTGCAGAGCTGTGGAAGTCTCGCGTTGACCAACATCTTCTAACAGAACATAGCATACAGAAAAGCCCATTGTATATCGAAGAATAATATTCTAAGTAGATCCGTTGATCCGACTTCGCTTTTCCTCAATTAAAATTATATGTCGTTGCTATTATGCAAAAGTGTCGTAAGTCCAAAACGTTGCTGTTTTTTTTTTTAGAAAACGAAAAAATAGTTTCACCATTCCATTTCTTTTTATATTAGCAACAGTATAGCACATATAGCTCCTTACCACACAGCCACACCTGTCCCCACACAAAAGCAATTCGTCTTGCCTTCCGGGCGGGGAATCAGATCTCAGTCTCCCGCATGATAGGTGCGGATACTTACCACTATACTACCGAGGACTATACATATATATGTTTCTATTCTTTTACTTGTTTGACTGCAGCCATGCTGGATCTCCACCTTGAAAGGTTTTAGTCGAACAAATCGACTACAGGACTTATTTTTAAAGCCAAGTACTTATTCTATCGGTCACTTTTGCCGAAGTTATGCAGATGTAAACACATTAATACCGGTTGTCGAGTGGTGATGAGGTAACAAACACACACCCAAAGACATACACACATAGAAATATGTATAGACACACACACACACATATGTGACGGGCTTCTTTCAATTTCCGTCCACCAAGTCCACCCACAAGGCTTTGGTTGACCCGAGGCCATAGTGGAAAACACTTGCCCAAGGTGCTACGCAGTGGGACTGAACCTGAAGCCATGTAATTGGGAAGCAAGCTTCTTACCATAAAGCCAGGCTTGCACCTATATATATATATATAT
>NC_068986.1:185412-186361 GCF_001194135.2 Octopus bimaculoides
ACATAGACAGAGAAAGAGAGTGGAAGAGAGCTTGTGAAGAATAGGAAAGGAATTACTAAAAAACAGATGGTGGGTTTGTATGAGAAAAATTATCTGCAGGCGAGTCAATTCCCAAGGCCGATTCAATAACCAGGAGTTGTAAATTTATTTTCGAAAATAGAGAAAATATGTTAAGCTACACGTGATTGCTTCACAATTTCCTTTGACCACAACTAAATATTTTAAGTTGTCATTGCTGTTTAGCCCAAGGTCAGTAGCTTTTATTGAACGGACTCATTATAGTCGTTAATGCTATGACCATCTCGTTGTTTGCATGTGTGTGTGTGTGTATAGTGTTTATCGCTACTTTAACGTGCTTATTCTGTAAGAACCGACGATACTACTATTTTAATTACAGGAACACATCCCTTTCAGCTGGTTTATTCAGTGCGCCCTCGGTCTTGATATTCATTGCAAGCGGGAAAGAACTCCTACCACCAGATCACGTGATTTCAATCTTATTGGATGACTTCAGCAGTGAGGCGTGTTACTGGTCTGGCTTCGCTTACAATATACAGAAAATAGTGTCATACAATCACTGATTTTCTAACTAGCAAACTAGACCGTTAGAAAATCTCTGTTCAAGATAGAAGTAATATACGAAGCAAAACGTAGTGTTTATCGCCACTTTAACGTGGCTGTTCTCTAAGAGCCGATGATACTGCTATTTTAACTGCAGGAAGACATCTATTTAGTGCGCTCTCGCACTCGATATTAATTGCAAGCGGGAGAGAACTCCTGCCAATCTTGCTCCGAGACCACCGAATCATGTGATTTCGATCTTGTATCATTTGAGCGCTGGGCTTATACACACACACACACACACACACACACACACACACGCACACGCACACGCACGCACACACACACACAAACGCACACACACACACACACACACACACACACTCAC
>NC_068986.1:187421-193292 GCF_001194135.2 Octopus bimaculoides
TATATATATATATGCATACATGCATATGTATATATGTATATATACATACATACATACATGCATACATACATATATGTGTGTGTGTGCGTGCGTGTGTGTGTCTCTATTTCTCCTGCGAGCCTTATGATCTTCCTACCCTCAGACATAAGCCCGAAAACCCGCTTTTAATATTAGGTTGATAATAATTTACATATTACGAACCTCTTAGCGGTTTGGTAAAGGAAACGAATAGAATAAATACCGGTCTTAAAAATAAACTGCGGAGTAGATTTAGTCGACTAAATCCTTCAAGACGGTGCCCCAGTCTGGCCGCAATCAAATAAATGAAACAAGTAGAAGTAACACTTATTTAAAGGTGCAATGAGTTTGACTTGAGGAAGATTTATCTACTATTTCTAGTTGTTTGATAGAGCACTTTGGGGCTCTGTCATCGGCATAACATATTGAAATTCTTCCTGTATGAAAGAAATCGATTACGAATGGCGCAAAAGAATTGCAGGAACGTTGACACTGTTACTGCAAAGATACAAAGTTCATTTTAAAAATACAGAAATCTAAGAATATTTTCCTTGCAGCGACTTAATAGGAAGATTCTTTTTAGACATCCAATGGAGAACCAAATCCCAAACGTAAGCTGGAAGTATATAAAGGGATAGAAAGGAGTGTGAGAGTCACTGGAGGTAAACTGTGTATTAATTAAGAAGTTTAAAATACTAAAATCAAATATAGAATAAAGAGGGGGAGAAGCTTTTGAGATTACATGAAGCATGAAGCAAAATATTTTATGTTATTTTATTGCGAACCTTGTCCCTTGAGATCCTCTCTCAGAAACAAGACTTGTAAAACTACCCACATGTAATAACAACCGCGATCGCATGCGCATGTATGTATACATGTTTTCACATGCATATATATATATATATATGTACATACATATATATAGTGGAGTCGATATAAACCGCTCCCTGCCAAACTTTAGGTCTTATTCCTATAACAGAAAAGACATAAGGGCAGATACATTCCTCTTTGGTAGGGCTCTCATTAACTTCAAGTTTCTCTTGAAAAGGAAATTGGGAGGGAAGTGCTGTCCACGAAGAGTTTATTGAAAGGTGGGTGAAAGTTGCGAAAATGGCAAGAGTGGATGGTACCTTTCTCTGTGTAGACATGTAAGTCGGAGAGAAGGAATTGGAGAGGGCATTTGCTCTTGGTGTTTAAGGAAATATCGGACAGTGGGATTCTTCGATTATCTCTAGAGGCCTTCCTGTGTCAGGAGGGCTACATCTCTATCATCCTCTCTCACCCATTTTTTTACACCTTTGTATATGCCCCTTCGTTTTCAGTGTACACCGTGTATACTTCTTTTCTTTTTATCATTTCATTATATGTAAACCCCCACACTTTATGTTTGTCTTTGTATTGTCCCCCTCATCCATAGTTCTTATGGCAAATACATAAAATCATCATCACCATCATCATTATTTCCTATCTCATCATTATTTCCTATCTCATCATTATTTCCTATCTCATCATTATTTCCTATCTCATCATTATTTCCTATCTCATCATTATTTCCTATCTCTCCCTCTCTTTTATCATTATTGAGTAATATGCTATCAAAGTGACACTAGTATGCTATCAAAGTGACACTGGGGTACAAATATACGAAGCCCAACATATCCATCATGACTACCCATTTGATAAGGGTACATCAAGCACATGCATCACAACCATGCAAGTGGGGCCCAGTTAGAATTTTCTTCAGATCTAGTAGTCCATCCTGCTCAAAAGATCCCTGAATAAGGGTTACTTAAGGATGTTGAATGAAATACTTATGTTTCCAGAGGTGAATTATTCAAACCCTAAAGAATTCCTCTCAACACATGGATATGATGCTCCCCTACTACTTGTGCTCGTGATGAGAGATGCACATATCGTCAGTCACCAAGGGACATGCTCAATTAGTTAAGGTCAAACAACTGACAAGCAAATCTGTGGTATCGAGCAGAATATTTGCTGTAGCCCATCTTTTATACCAAAACAAAACAAGCACATGATAACACTTCTAATCAGAAACCACGAGAGCCAGTGCCTGGTACTGCATCTTTGATTATTATTATTATTATTATTATTATTATTATTATTAACTATTCCGTCGAGGCCGACTTACGGGCCTTGTGCTTTTAGTAGAAAGGCTTATTATTATTATTATTAACAAGGCGGTGAACTAGCAGAATCATTACTAGCACGGGGAAAATACGTAGCAGCTTTTCGTCTGAGTTGAAATTCCGTCGAGGTCGATTTTGCCTTTCAGCCTTTCGGGGTTTGTGAAATAAGTACCAGTTGGGTACTGGGGTCGATGTAATCGACTATCTACCCCCACAAGTTCAGGGTGGGGGCATAGTCGATTACATCGACTAGGATTATTATCATTAAGAAAGAAAGGATTGTTATCATTATTAGCTGCGCGTTAAACGTTATGATCAGTGGAATGCTTTAGTAAATATATCTTTGTGTTTAGTTAAATTCCGAGTTCATATATCGACAAGAGGGAAGCTGAAATATCGAAGTCAGTTATGTCAATTACAGACTATATAATTATATAATTCTAGGTCATCAGCCATTTGATCACAATGTGTAATTAGGTGAGACAACACACACACACACACACACACACACACACACACACACACACACACACACACACACACACACACACACACACACACACACACACACACACACACACACACACTGCGCAGTTGATAAACAATATATGGGTGGCAACATATTTAATACGCAGAAAACTGAAAAAATTGAAGTGGAATTGCGTTGAAGGAAAATGGTATTACTCACCGATGACTAAAACCGATATTTTATCCATGCTATCACCGCAAGTAAGAGAGATAACATTCTGTTTACTACAACATGCCCTGAGCTAAGTAAATAAATCGCCGATCGATGTTTTTCTCTTAACATACATTTTATTCTACATCGTAACATTAATGTTCCATTTCTCAACGATTGAAGGTCATTAACTGAGGTGATATCTTCGCCTTCGAACGTCCTGCAAGGGCCGTGAGATCCCTCAGACATTACTAATATAAATATGTCATAAATAACATTGCACTATCTACAAATTAATATAAAATGAAAGGTCAGATCTAACTTTTGAATTTTTGAAAATTCTTTTCTTATTTTTAACTTGCAATTTATCTTCCTCATGTATTTGTTTTTTGTACCATGTTGGAAAGCTACGATGATGACATATTTTTGCTGAGGTGTCCATATTAAAATTGAAACAGAACCAAAATTGACGTATTTATTTTCTCTTCTCGTATTTTAATTTATCCCTTTTTAACGTTCCTAGCTGGTGGAATTGTACAGAAGCCGAGGCCGTCGGGCTCCCTGACAGTCAAATGCTGTAGGCGCCGTAAGTTTACATAGTGATAGCTTTGCGAATCTCTGACAGAGTTTGGAATCGCTTGTACGGTAAACATTGGGTGTTGACTATATGTTCCATCACTAAAACTGCAGAGAAAGCTATTAAGTGGCTAGGGTTAATTGAGAAGATTAAGCGAGTGGTTTGTTACTGCTAAGATGCAAACCGAGACTGAAGCAACTTGAGTGAGGAGGCCTCACAACTCCAAGAACATTGCTAATGATGCACACCAATACAACCTAGACGTGTATCTTAAAACGACAACGACACTTTTAGACTTATAAATGATCTATGCACTTCCACCCACAAATAGGTAGACGAGCCAGTATAAATGGTTTCTAACATAAATATCGGATGGGAAGAGTAGTGTCGATTGGATTAAATTAATACCTAACTGGTACTTTATTTTATCGATGAAAGATGAAAGGCAAAGATTATCACCAGTCAGAATTGAACTCAAAATATAAAGGGCTGTAAGTAAATTTAGCTACTTTTTTTGTTGTTCGCTGCTCTTCTGATTCATCCAATACGTTGTCCTCACATAATTATTGGTGTAAAAAAACTAATAAAAAGAAAACTAACTCTTAGCACAGAACAAATATGTCGATTTAATTACGAGTAGATTTACGATTTGAGTGGTTCGAGGATTGTTGGCATCAACACTGACGTTGTAATTCACTTCTAAGAAATGGAAAAATTCTGAAATGGCGGATCATGAAATTTTGAGAAAGTTCCAGTAGATATCTGTGACAAAATTATGATTTCACCTTTTATTAATTTTTCATACCAACATATCTATTTTTCTGTAGGAGAACGTCGCACATTATAAGGTGTTTTTTTTCCTTTCAGAGTTTTTTCTTTTATCTTTATTTTCTGTCATTGGACTGCGGCCATGTTGGTGGACCGTCTTTAAGGATTTTACTCAAACAAATCGACCCCGGTACTTGTTTTACGTTTTAAGTCTAGTACTTATTCTATCGGTATCTTTGACCGTACCACTTGCTTGCGGGTACGTAAACAAGCCAACACAGATTGCCAAGCGGTATAGGAGTGGAGTGAACAAACAGACACAGACGTACTCACACACACACACACACACACACACACACACACACACACACACACACACACACACACACGGTGGGCTGCCACACATTTTCCTTCTTCCAAGTTCATTCACAAGTTATTGGTCAGCCTGGGGTTATAGTTGAAGACACGTGCCCAAGGTGCTGCGCAGTGGAAGTGAATCTCAAACCAGGTGATTTCAAACCGAGCTTCTTAACCATCCGTGCAGTTACAACAAATTATTGTCATTATACGGAATATTTATTTTACTACTTTTCCTACCGCTCTCCACCTGTAATTGGCAGTGTCGCAAGATGAACGATTCTGCCACACTCATGTTGTGTCTGGTTGCCTTCTTCATAATTCCAGAGAGATTTTGATTCAGCTCTACAAGTTACCATTTATTATCATAGTGCAAAGGATATTTAATTGCAATTAGATGAACTGAGACATTGGTCCGCTATCTGACACGCAGATAGCGGACCACCCAATGGTCCGCTATCTACGTGTCAGACCATCCAATGTGTTAATACTCAAGCATATACTGCGGCTATCAATGTGCCCCATTTTTTATTAATTTTTTTTCCACTTCAACGATGCGAAGTTTCTAAGATTTTACTGTCATATAATTAGAGCGGTGAAATTTGAATAAGTGGAAGGGTAGTGGATAATTAGCACACCTTGGGGTATTTATTATAAGTTCGAATGTCAGTTGAGCCTCAGTGGTCGCAAACAAAAAGTGTCAGTCAAGTGCACTGGAGTTGATTTGTCTGTCTGTCTGTCTGTCTGTCTGTCGCTGTCTCTCTTCCTCAGAAACAGTAGTGCTACAAGGACGTAGAGGACAACATAGAGTAACTCATTTTTCTAAGACTATCTCTCGCAGAATTGGAAAATATGGTCAACGAAGCTCTGGCAAGATCAAGACACATCATCATGATGACGATGGCGACTCCAATTATCGCAGGAATGACTCACACACACATAGCCATCATATTGGTTGAATTTTTTGACACAAGGCCAGCGATTTGGTGGTGGGGTGGGGGTGGGGGTAAGTCGATTACATCGGTTCCAGTGCTCAACTGGTACTTTTTTTTATTGTCCCCGAAGGAGATGAAAGTCAAAGTCGACCTCATCGGAATTTGAAGCACCACCATCTTATTAAAATCTGAAAGCCGTTAATGTGGACCATCCTGGATGTCATAGCTTGCAAATGGTGTGTGTTGGCTTGTGCAGTAAATTTTAGCGCGGAGAAATTTTAAACGCATGTTGTATACAAACTTGCAATCGAAAGCAGTCGATCAACTTGTCGTCAGGTCAATTTGCACTTCAATTTGATTTCTTAAAATTATATATATATATATATATAT
>NC_068986.1:194541-199621 GCF_001194135.2 Octopus bimaculoides
CCAGTTGGGAGGTACTTGTGGCCTTGTAGCGCAGTACTTGAGATTTTTTTGCATTGAACTGCATATTATTTTGCTCTGCCCACTCATATATTGCATTTAGGTCATTCTGCAGGCTTACAATATCATCAGGATTCTTTATTGCCTGAGATATCTTTGTGTCATCAGCATAGCTAGTGACAGTGGCTCTCCGAGTGACCGTGGGCATGTCCAGAAGGGCCACTATGAACAGTAGTGGCCCCAGAACAGTTCCCTGTGGAACACCGCTCAATATTTGTGTTTCCCTAGATAGTTCTCCATTGGCTGCAACTGTCTGACTTCTACCATTCAGGAAGTCATGCAGCCACTCTCCTAATTTACCAGCTATGCCAAGGTTTCGCAGCTTGTGACATATCAAGCCATGATCAACTTATATATACATATACATATATATAAAAACGTATTATTGAAAAGAAAACCGGTGTTTGATAATGTTTTTCTTTACGGTAGGAAAGATACCAAGTAACCTGTAAGTTTCAAACATTGAAAACCTAAATAAAAAAAATTTAAATCATGATTATTGATCGCTGCCTTGACTGGTCAAGGGTATATTGTTTCTTTTCACCTTTTTTTTTTTAAATATATATTTAAACAAGACTATGTTTTCCTAGTTTTCTGAGAAAATTTTATATAAGTCAAAAGAAAAGTGAACATTTGAAAATAAATGTGAGACAAAAAAAAAAAAAAAAAAAAATTAGAAAAATTCATTCTCTGCAATTAAAATATATTTACAAGTGTATTAGGGGAGAAAATATATACAGATAAATAAATAAACTATATACACTAGTCATATAAGCATTGATTGAACATCATTGTGGAAAATAAGCATCTCCATTCAATTTCTGATAACGTATATAGTTTGATACACACACACACATATATATATATATATATATTAATAGTAATGATATGACAACAAAAGAACAAATGAGCCCTCGATATTATGTAAATAGAGGAATTTATCTGTAATATAACATGTGACAATTATTCGGTTACCATAATAAAACTCCGAGTATCTGATGGCGGGGCGGAGATCTGCTCTGGAATCTCGTCAGTTATCAAGGCAATCAAAAAATGCTATGAAAATGACCGTTAAACAAAGGTAAATTACTCTGTGATTGACCGTTATTAAGACAAATGAGTTATTAGAATGACCGATAAATAAAGGAAAAAAAAACGTGTGCGCGCGCGTGTGTGCGGATATGTAAATGTGTGCATCGTGTGTGTGTGCTTGTGTGCGGGTATGTATATATGTACACACATATATATATATATACATGTGTATGGTTGCATATATATGTGGGTGTACATGCATGTTTCACGTACGAGTGAGCATATGCATATATAGCATGGACGTATTTTAGGCGTGTATTTGAATATAATTGTGCGCGTATAGGTACGTGCACGTGTGTATGCGCGCGTGTGCGGGTATGTATATGTGTACATGTATGGTTGCATATATATATGTGTATATATAGACGTATGTGTGGGTGTGCATGTGTATTTCACGTGAGTGTGAGTGAGCATATGCATATAGGCACATGTACGTGTGTGTGTGTGTGTGTGTGCATATGTATGTACATGCACGCATACGCGATTTCTATGAGCCTTTTTACTTTCTCGCCTTCGCCCCCCCCTTATTTAACGGTCATTCTAATAGCTCTTTTGTCTTAATAACGGTCAATCACAGAGTAATTTACCTTTGTTTAACGGTCATTTTCATAGCATTTTTTGATTGTTGTGATAACTGAGGAGAAGCCGGAGCAGATCTCCGACCCGACATCCGAAACTCGGAGTTTTATTATGGTAACCGAATAATTGTCACATATTATATATATATCTAGTACAATATAATATATATATATATAATGTCTAGTACAAAATTTAGGCACGTCTAGAATTAAATCTGATATAATTTTGAAATGTATTATTATTACATCTTTTATTAGTCAAAATTCACTCGGTTTCTTTATTAATTTTTTGGGATGTACAATAAACATATTTATTAAGTATAAAAACAGGCATTTTGTATAAAAATTTCATATTTTCTAATTACGTTTTTTAAACATTAATTCAGTTTCTTCGGAGAGATGAACACATCAGTTCCACGTATCAAATCAAATAGAAGAAAATGTAATTTTTTAACAATTAGGTAAATAGAATCGAGATAAATAGATTTCATTTATAAGTCAACATAATCTCATAATAAGGAACTCGTTTCAAATTCAACACATAAAAATTCTTGAAGCAGTAACTGCATAATTGGTGGGAGAAGGAAGGGTTCCAAGAAATTCATTTGTAAAAACAGTTATATAGCCAAGTTATATACGTATTTTTCCTTGAATTACCGTAATATTGGTTTCAAATCTTGGCAAAAGGTCAGCAAGTTTGGGGGAGGAGGTAAGTCGATTACATTGACCCCAGTGCTCAACTGGTACTTATTTTATCAACCCCGAAAGGATGAAAGGCAAAGTCGACTGCGGTAGAAATTCAACTCGGAACGTAAAAACTGATGAAATGCCGCTAACCATTTTTCTCGGCGTGTCAACGATTCTGCCGGCTCGCTGCCTTGAATCATTATAATATTGGCTGGACTATAACCGGAAAAAATACAATTTTCAGAAACAGGACGAATAGACAGAATGAAATAAACTACAACAGACCAAAAATATTAATTTTGTTATAGATATTAAATATTTACTTCTTCACCGAATCTAATTTACAGATTAGAAATGTTAATATTGTCAATCGGTAAAAAATAGATTCAGTGATCAATATTAAATCAAAAGTTTCTGATTTCCATTCCTCCCTCTTCATTTATAGAGGAACATAAAAAACTATATACGATGCGATAATAAAGCACGAATGTATTTGTTCATCGAAGCTATACTGTTCTTCATTTGATTTGTTCGAATGAGAGTCGTTTATAAAGTAATTTATTGTATTTTGCCTCGCGGTGAGTGATGTAGGTTACAGGTGGCAGCCAGAGATCCGTATCTTGGAGAATTGGATGGTGGATAGGTTGTGGTTAGTATATGATCATGGAACATGACGTCATAGTTGCTACTTGTCGATGGAGTGTCACTTCGAGGTGAACCAAACATTGAACATGGTGTCGGGATTGCGTAGTGAGAGAGCATCGAGCTGAAAAAGAAAAACAAAAAAAAAAACGTGTAAAGAGAAATATAACTGTAAACTAATGGAATGTTTTCATGCAATGTTACTAGAGCTTATGATTTCAACAAACACATAAAAGTTTCTTTCCGTATTCTATCTTTAACACAACATTCAGATAACATTCAATTTATCTAATGAATATAAGTATTTGGTAGATGATTGTTACTGTTTAGTTCCAAGGTAATCCTGACTTACTGGACTTCCCTAAATTCTTTTATATAACACATACATGCAAACACCTTAATTAACTGTAAAATCTCATAAGTGATTCAAGTACCAAAATTTCGTGCGTTGCACGTATTTGAGACATTCGACTATGAGTAACTTTACAGTTGAATAAAAATAAGAATACGTGCTCTACTTTCGGGTATAGAGTTATTTTACTCCTATTTGTTCCACAGAACACATACACATATACATATAGATAGAAGGATAGGTAGAGGGACAGGCAGAGACAGATAGATAGACAGACAGACAAATAGGTTGATAGACAGATAGAAAAACAGACAGATAAATAGATAAATAGACAGATAAACAGATGGAGAGAAAGAGGAAGATAGAGAGAAATTATGAAAAACCTTTGTTGTTTCAGCGTTTGTCCTGTATATTAATGCTTTTAAAAACAAAACATCAAATTAACCACTTATAAGAGACTGTATATAATCGATTCAGTTCACTTTGTAAATTGCTGGTACATATTTCATCTATTGTAAGAAAGAGAAAAAGAGGAGTAGGCCTTGGTCACATTTGAACGCTATACACTCATAATGAAGATGATCTCCATTCGCTTACAGATAAGAGCTTCTCTAAGCGGTACCATTCTGAGTCACACGGCACACTTCTTCCCAGGTGACACCCATCTCGATCAAATCTGCCTATACAAGTGCTCTGCCACTTCTTCATCCGCTTGCTTTTTTTTCCCTTCCTCTTTCAACTACTCGTTTGACGGCTTTCCATGTCAGTCTCTCCAACGGTTGGCGCAATACATTGGCGCAAGTAAATTCTTTATCTAGCTGCGACGGTGTCCTGCAGTTTATTTAGGTCAGCTCTTCTCATGATTTCTTCGTCTAGGATCTGCCAGGTGACCATCAACATATTTATAAGGTACCGGCGATGAAAAATATTGACCATATCACAAATCTTATCCGTTTGCCTTTGTATTTCACTTGTAAAGAATGCCGTAAAAATGGCAATAGAGGAATAGAACACCTCAGGGATCATCAAGCGGGTTTTCGAAAAGAGAGACCTTGAATAGAACAATTACTCACCCATCGCAGTATAATTGGAAAAAGTCGGGAATTTCAGAAATCACTTATAGTCTCAGCTTTATCGATTGAATCACTCATAGATAAAGCTAAACATAACAAAGCATAGAATCCACTATTCAATTGTTACTGACAATGCTTTGGTCTTTCACATTCCATATATATAAATATCATTTATATTCTTAAGAGAAAACAGACCACCTGCTGTGTACATCGTTCTTTCTACGAAATGAAACACACTTTCCTTCATATAAACGATGTGTTATCTATCAAATTAATATAACTCGATTGTGTAAGTTCGAAATAATCAGCTGATAAGAAACAGTGAATTAGAATTTAGAAATAAATTCTTAGAAATAAATTGTACGATGTAATACTTACGGTATGAAATGTTTCGGATTGCGAAGTGCTGTTCTCTCATCATTGAAATACTGCGAGTGTTGAGTCAGGATCTGCTACAATAAATAAATAAATGAAAAAATACAAATTTTATATATGTATATATATATATAGAGAGAAGACAGAGAAGGAGAGAAAATTGTGGATAAGCAAATAACAGCTTGGGTTTACAATATATATATATATATATATATATATATATA
>NC_068986.1:199956-204481 GCF_001194135.2 Octopus bimaculoides
TATATATATATATATATATATTCACACACACAAACACACAAACACACATACATACAAGCTAATATACATACATACAGCTACACCACACACACGCCACACAATATAACCACACACACACCACTGTATTTACTAAAAATATAAATGAAGTCATTTTCCAAAATTAATCGCTACGTATTGTGCAACCGAACGCGCTTATGCAATAAGAAAGAATAAGAAAATCATTGCTCGGGCGAAGGTGCAATTCGCTTGCTAAGTTTTAAAACTTACATCAATACAAGGATAACAACAAAGCCATGGCAAGAATGAGAACATGTGACATGTAAAAGAGAAGACAGGCTAATGATTTGCGGGATAGCTATCAAAATATATTCTCTATAGTAAAAATAGCTATCAAAATATATTCTCTATAGTAAAAATAGCTATCAAAATATATTCTCTATAGTAAAAATAGCTATCAAAATATATTCTCTATAGTAATAATTAGCAATCCAACAAAATTACCCAGTTAAAACAAAATGAAAAAGAAGAAATGAATTTAATCATTTACATACTGAGCTAATGCAGTTTACATGTAACATTGTAATCATTGCTTATGTAGGCAACTGTTTGAGAACCAACTTCGAAAATTTAGTGCATAAAATCGATTAATTTCAGTCAAATGTTGCGGGGTTGTTCAAGTATAGATATATAGAAAAGAAATCCTGTTTTCTAATTGCTTTCCACTAGAAAGAGATTTGTCACTCCTTTTGCAGCACAGTTTTGTCTCGACGAAGCAAATTGAATTAAATATCAATTAAATTATATATGTATACGGGAGTGCTGAAAAGTTCTTGGCTTTGGGTAAACGAAAACTGAGGAGGATCAGTTAACTATGATTTTATTCAACATATTTCCCTCTCAGATTCACACACTAATTGTAGCGGTCCTTCAGTTTTTCCAAGCCCTGTAAAAGAACTCGGAAGGTTGGGCTTCCAGCCAGGCCTTTCGTGACACCTTTAAAGTCAGGAACTTTTCAGCTCCCCCTCGTATATACCACCAGGTAGACACTCCTATGACCTTTACTTATCATGGCTTAATGCACTTTAAACATGTTCAGATGTATATAAGTTCACGCATTTCGTCAGTAACAATACATCCTTCTTCGCTTTATCTTACATTATCTAAAATACTTCCAAATATATATTTGCTATGGTCTCTTAAAGTTAATATTTCTTGCTTCCTCTCAGTTATGTTTCATCAAATGTATACGGTATAATGACTGTAGACTGGTAATATTTCTACTTGATGTCAAATAGAAGGACTAAAATTCAACGAAAAGAACACATTTTAACAATTGAGAAAGTAATATCAGAATAAGTTACAACTTTTAAGTATCAACTCGAATATTCGAAATATGAAATTGTTGAAAAACGTCTATTGTACAAAATTTCACACGAACGCATAACATTGAAGTAAATGGTAACTTCCAAGTGTAGCTAATATGTATTTAGAGTAGCAAATATATTAGAAACACTACAGTCATATATACATTGTGCGAAACTATATTAATGAAATATATTATCTTCATATAATCTTAAGATATAAACTGACATCTACTTGAATTATACAAGTATTTTTGTAAGCACTTCAAGTAGTGAACGACACTTCTACAATGTGAAACAATTCCGCGTACCACTATACATACTACATTATACCAACACCATCACCACTACAGCTTCTACTACTACTACTAACTCAAAACTTTACTGTATAGCACAAAGTCTGACATTTCCAAAATACTAATATTTATCAAGCATTCATACTTCAATACTTCATTTATTATTTTTCTTCCTTAAAACTACTTTATATAACTATAAGTTACAACAGTTATGTACTCAGACATGCAAATAAAAGAGATTTAAGTAAAAAGTAACCAAAAGTAGAAAAAAAGCTTGTGGTGAGAACAAGGGATAAATTCTAAAATATTTTGTTTTTATCTTTTACTTGTTTCAGTCATTTGACTACGGCCATGCTGGGGCACCGCCTTGAAGAGTTTTAGTCGAACAAATTGAACACAGGAACTTATTTTTTTAAAGCCTAGTACTTATTCTATCAGTTTCTTTTGCCGAAGCGCAAACACTCCGAAGGGGACGTAAACACACCAGCGCCAGTTGTCAAGTAGTAGTGAGGGACAACACACACACACACACACATACATACACATACATATATATATATATATATATATATATATATATATATATATATATATATATATACATATATACATATGCATATATATATACAAATACATATATATATGTACATATACAAATATACATATGTACATATACATAAATATATATGCGTATATACATACATATATACATACATGTGTATATACATTTATACATATATATATATATACATTTATACATATACATATATATATACATACATACATATATACATATATATATATACCTATATACATACATATATACATACGTATATATATATAAAAAAATAAACAACACGGATTTCAAAGGTGATTGCAGTACGCACGTTTCATGCTACTTCAATTTATTTAAGTAATGCGAGCATTACCTTAAATTCAATATGAAGAGCAATCTTCAGCTGCACGAAAATGCAGAAAAAATTACTGTAGAAAAGACATATTATAAATGTGGCAACATTTCAAATCCAAGTGGGAGAGAGAATACATAAAAATCCAAACCGTCTACGTATATATATATATGTATACACAAACACACAGAGACACACAGAGACACACAGAGACACACACACACACACACACACACACACACACACACACACACACACACACATATATATATATATATATATATATATATATATATATATATATATATATATATATATACGACGGCATCTTTAATTTCTGTCTACTTTCAAATCCACTTACAAGACCTTAGTAGGTTCGAGGCTATAATAGAAGACATTTGCCCAAGGTAGCACGAAGTGGGAAAATGAATTTAACAGATTAGGGAAATGTTTAAGAGAGGAATAGAGGTAAGTATCCCAGCCTGATAGTCAAATGAAGAACACGAATACACATTCCAATAAACAGTGTTGAAGGACATTTACTTACTTGATTACTGGAACCACTTCTTTTTACTCTGAAAAAGATAAGTACAGCTACGAGAGGTATCAACTCCCAAACAGTAAGCACTGTAGTGAAGGACAGGTAAGCTTTGCCTTTACTCAAATTGATCATATCTGCCTGTAAAGAGAGTAGTGAAAGCCTTTAAAAAACATTATGATAAAAGGAATGCTCAAATTGATCGGTCATTTGTGCTTAGATGATTAGTCTAAATGTCGAAAGTCTTTTGCCACTATAACATAATTTTCTTGCCCTGAATTCTACCGATCAAGATATTGTTGTGAAAGTCATTTGGCCATTAATCATACACTTGAAGAAGAATTTAACTATAAACATTAACTGGAAATGTAGGACAAATGGTCATACAGGCTGTTGAGGAAATATATGTCAACAAGTAACAACAAAAGAGAAGATTGTTTTTATTCAAGTGTTTTGCCTAACTTGAATATGCATATATGTATTGAAGGGATACATTGTATCTATCTAATAGTATTTTCAAATCAACTTTTGCTCTTCAACATTTCCTGGTTAATAAGCAAAGTTCGAAATCAACGTTGCCCTTCAACGTTCCGAGGTCTATAAATAAAGTATCAGTCAAGTACAGGATTCGATTTTTCTCCTCCTCTATTTGCTCTCTTTTTGAATCGGATACGTTGCGTTGAGGGATCGGTCATGGGCGACCACCTACAGCGACTTTTTCTCCAGATATTAAAATATACTGAGTGATGGACTAACAACCTCTAATTATAGTAAAACTGATATACAGCTGAAAATGTCCAATGGTAGTTCGATGTGTAGTATAGCACAGAACTGTTAGTGATAATAATAATAGTAATCCTTTCTACTTTAGACACAAGGCTTGAAAATAGAGAGGAGAGGACTAGTCGATTACATCGACCCCAGCACTTGACGGTGCTTATTTCATCAACCCCGAAATGATGAAATGCAAAGTCGACTTCGGTGGAATTTGAACTCAGTACGTAAAGACTGACGCCCGGCGTGCTTACAATTCTGCCAGCTCGGTGCTTATGTTGACGTCAGCGGTATTTGAACTCAGGACGTAAAGACAGACGAAATGCCGCGAAAAATTTTGACCTGTGTGTTAACGATTCTGCCTGCTCGCCAATCCTTTCTACTCTAGGTATAAAGCCTGAATTATTGGGGGAGAAGTAAGCCTATTATATCGATCCCAGTGCGCAAATGGTACTTATTTCATCGATCTCGAAAGAGTGAAAGGCAAAAAAGAATCGACGGAATTTGAACTCAGATTATAAAACTGGGCGAATACCGCTAAGCATTTTGTCCGGCATGCTAACGATTCTACCTGCTTGCCGCCTTAGTAGTAGTAGTAGTAGTAGTAATAATAATAATAATAATAATAATAATAATAATAATAATAAT
>NC_068986.1:204491-218232 GCF_001194135.2 Octopus bimaculoides
ATAATAATAATAATAATAATAATAATAATAATAATAATAATAATAATAATAATAATAATAATAATAATAATAAATGCCCTGATACAGTATCAAGCACTGGTTCTCATGGCTTCTGATCTTAACTAATTGGAAGGTGTTATCGTGTACATGTTTTGTCTTGGTATAAAAGCTGGGTTACAGGAAATATGGTCAATACTACAGATTTGTTTATCAGTTGCATGACCTTAACCAGTTGAGCATGTCCAGAGCAGAAGTAATAGGAGAACATCAGTCATGTGTTGAGAGGAATTCTTTGGGGGTTTGAATAATTTACCACTTGAAACATGAGTATTTCGTTCAACATCCTTAACCACGCTTATTCAAGAACGTTTTGAGCGGGATAAGCTACTCGACCTGAAGAAAATTCTGACTGGGCCCCACCTGCAAGGTGATACACTGTTTATCTTGATATGAGATTACCATGTCGTGTACATAATGTTGTGATGCATGTGCTTAGTGTACTCTTATCAGACGGGTAGTCATGATGGGCTTCGTATATTTTACCCCAGTGTCACTTTGATGGTATGCGTTGCTTTCACTCAGTAATAATAATAAAGGAGTTTACACGGATGGCATTGTTCAAAACACCGAACACAGATCATTTGAGGAGGGAGCATAACAACAGAAGTAACCCAGACGCCGCAAGCAAAAGAAAAGAAACACAGGATATAAGACACCAAATTTCTGTTTACGCATAAGATACCATTAGAAATATTTGTGGGACACTGATGGATCCGGAAATAACAGCTAGCTATGGTTCGCTGAGGAGAAATGCCATGTTAATCTACAATGCTAAGAAAAAAAAAAAAAGAAAAGAAATTTAACTGCTAACCTTCAAACAAGCCACAAAACATTAAATGTAATAATAGCCCAGAAAAAAATTTTAAAACATGATTTCTTCCAAAAGTGCAGGACGAGGCTGTAAGTGCTCATATGACTGTAAAGATTAATTTCTGATAAACAAAACAATAATCAAAGATTTCAAAAGAATAATCTGAGTATGCCACGGACTTGCAAATATTACCTATGAGTAGCACCTGTAATAAAATGATACAGGAGAAAAGGTCATTAGAAAGTAGCAAGTCTTGCAAATGGTAGTTATAAAAGAGGTAGTTATAAAAGCTAAGCCTATTTCTATTTAAAGAGGAGTAATGCAACGGGACTCATTTTCTCTCTGACAACTGTTTTTTCGGTTTGGCACTGACAATTTTGACCAACATACTAAACCGGACTGGACTTGGATGCTACAAATGATAAATAACTAGAAATACTACTTGAAATAGTACAAACAGATAAGATTCGAATTCAAAAAGGGGAAAAGTTAAGAACGTGGCAGCCTTTGAGAGAGGAAAATAACTAAGACCATTAAAAGACACACAAACAGAACATTAATAGACATACAAAGAGATATATAAATACTTAGAAATCAATGAACCACGCTGTTCTGTGTAGAAATAAATGAAAATATTAGGAAGGAATATTATAGATGCATAAGATTAATACCGAAAACATAGATAAATGTAAAAGAAGGTAGAAAACATAAACACTCTCTTTAACTGTCCTAATAAACTATAGTATTTTCAGGCGGAAGCTAAACGAACTTGCAAGACTACAGAAGAAAAAATGACTATTTAGAATATATAGCAAAATTTGAGCAAAAACGATTTTATTTACCACGAATATAAGAACTAAGGAATATAGTCACATTAGAAAACTCTGATACCCACTTTAGTACAAAAGGATTTTATACAGAAGCAATCAAAACAAAAGCATCTTTCTTTCTCTAAAGAAACCAACAAATCATATAAAGCTGAAGCTGATGTAACTGGTTATTATGTGACAAAAAAAGAAGACAGGCAATAGACGCTGTGAGAAAGCCAATATCTGAGCAGAAAAGGAGCTGTAGCATGGAATGTCATGATAAAATGATGGTAAGAAGAACTCAGACAAATACTAAGAGCAATACCAGAAAAGGCTGAACCGGGAGGAATTAGACAATCGCAAATAGTGGCTGAAAAGTGTAGTACTGAAAGCTAAACCCGAAAGATTCTTGACTGTGGTATAGAATCAAAGCGTTTTTTCCCTACACCACCGAACGTATACAATGAAGCAGAATACAGTAACTGTAGAATATGTAATGGGAAAGAAACAGCTAACCACAGTGCCACTAGCTGCCCAGTATTAGTCAAGAAAGTATACATTTGTATTTTTGATTTTTATATGTACTAGAAGTTAGTGGCAGTATTATGACTTACCATAAGAAAAGAGGCATTATAGGTATACACAAGAAAAGAATTGAGAAAAGGACAAAGTGACCTCTGGGAGAATATACATAGACAAGAAAATGACGGAAATGCAACCAGATACTGTTATCATGAAAACCACGAAAAGAAATGCCTCTTAATTGAAGTATCAGTTTCAACGTATAATAATATATCTCTCAAAGAAATAGAGAAATTATACAAATATAAACAACTGAAAATAAAGGTAACCCGAATGCAAATAAAAAACAATCCCATAATAAAAGGTGCTTTGGGAATGTTAAAATATATACAAATACACAAACAAAACCCCAGGATTTAATCACATATGCAAAAAATAACATTACTTGTTGTTGCTCACATATAATGTAGAACACATTTAATACAATAGCAGCAACAAAGCCAAATGAAACAAAAAAAAGTGCACATACGCACGGCGCACAGAGCTATTCTCGATAAAGTAGAGAAAGCATGAAATAAAACTAAGAACAAATAAGAAAGCTATTTAATTCAGCTCATTTTCATCTCATTAGACAGAATAATGAGAAATTTGTACCATCAGTGAAAGATTTTATAACTAGCTAAATTGACTCAAAGAGAAATCACGAAAAATGCCTAACTTGAAATTTATACATTTTCTTTGTTGACCAAAGAAATTAATATAATTACACGAATGACTGCGACAGAAAATGACAAATGGTAAAAATAAGTTTTAAAATAATTTAGTAAGACTAGAAATTTTAATTAAAATTGCACCTGAAGTGAGGATAGAAAATTATTAGCTTGATTAATTCTACTCAAGAAAAACAGGGGAGACAACCGCAAAATTTTAATTGGTTAAAATTAATAAAAAATAAAACGCATTGGGAACTAGACTTTCTCTTTGGAAGTACCGTGACAACTGTGGACATATTTCGGTAATTTTAATGAATGAAAATATTTTGGCTTTCTGAAGTGTAGTTATTTCAACTCTGTTATTGATGAAGTTCCAGCTGAGCAGTTCAGAAACTTTCGTATTTTCCGTGTTTGAATATTGATAGTACTGAGCAGAGTAATTAATGAAGTAGTCATTTAGTCTTGTGTTCGCGATGGACGAGTATACCTTTAATCAATGAGGGTAGTTTTATTTGTTATTAAACCACATGAAAAGTTATTTGACGGATTAGATATACTTACATGTGGATCTTGGTTTCGTTATCGTTATAAGCTTCAAATAAAGCAGTGAGCATAATCGAGATGACTGTTAAGTTTTTCAGATAAATTATGACACACTTCATATAAGAAATATATTTGTAATAAATAAAATCTAATTAAAGGAATTGATAACAAGTTATCAATGACTTTGGTGGTTATGTGGCATCAACCAACCTTGGATTCCACGAGTCAACATTTTTGACTAATAAGACGATACTAATTTTATATCAACATATGTCAGTCCTGCTTATCATAGTTCTCTACTTGACGGTATTTCATAATATAAGTTTCAACTTTTTAAACCCCAAACCTGACCTAAGTAATTCTAACCATAACCGAGCTGACCTAAGTAATTCTAACCACATCCATCCTGTTTTTTTTTCTTTTCTTTTAGGTAAAGTTTATCTAAATGTCTGTAAAAATATAGTGGTCATTTAGAAAATAACAGACAATCACTAAAAAGAAAATGATTATTTGGAAAGATTTGTTAAATATTAATCTATACCGGTACAATATCAATGTTTCCGGAATCTTTGGAAATTCAAGTTTTTTGTTGATACCTTTTTAAGATGCAAGAAACAGTGTTATATTGATTGCAATAGAAAAAATATGGCAACCATGTTTCTTTCAAATAGTTCTCAATAAATTAATAAGATTTTTATTTAGATTCAATAACGAACAGGCAATTATCTGAAAACTAAACAAATTATTCTCGTAATGAAGGAAAGAAAAGCATATACGTAGAATAATTCGAGAAATAATTCATTTTCAAACTGTTGATATATAAAGGGAGATTTTTATGCATTCATTAATAAGATTCTACACTTATACCGAAGCCAAAGATAATTGTCATCCTCTTATATTACAGTCGATAGGATATTGTTCTTTTGTTATCCCCATGTCGACTGGATTGAATTGGATTAGTTTCTAATCTCTTTATTAATATATGAAATGGAAATATATGAAATATATGAAATGAAAAAAGGTTCAGGAATAAATTATTTTGCTATGAGGAACATGTAAAATAAACGATTATCGTGAAGAGAAATGATTTTACTCTTTTGTGTTACTAACAAATATGTTAAGACATTTAAGGTAGGAAATGAGAAGCCGATATGTATAAGTATAAAATGTTAATTACTAAATAATATAAATATTGACAGCAAAATATAGAATTAGTATCAATTATTCTCACTTTTGTAGAAACATGTCGATAAACTTCGACATTTTCTAATTCTTCAAAACGTTTCATTTAAGTACGATTGAGTTGTATTTTTAGTCGTGATTTGACTTGTATGTATGAGTCAGATCTGACGAAAGTAGTGGAAGAAGAAACAAATTAAATAAAATTTCCTTTTCACAATAATTTAGTAGCGTATTGGGTCTTTAGCAATAGAATCATCAGTGAAATGGGGTATCTGTACCTCAAATGTTTATCAGATATGTAAACCCGATTCGGCCTAAGAATTATGCTAAGGGTACACACGTGTCCGTGGATTATTCAGCAACTTACTCATTGTAAGCTGTGAATCGATAAATGCACATCCGGAAAACCGACGGAGGATCTACATTGATCAGCAGCGGATATCTACACAAACTCCTTTTCGTAGCTATTTATGAATGACGTAAAATAGAAAGTTCCGGATGTCAGAAATTACAACTCGGTCTTCATTCTCAATTTGATCGACTCTACTAGCACTACTAAAATCTGATCAACACTTCTCTCTTTTTGGAAATCTACTGCTTTGCCCATGAGATCAAACAGATAAATGTTTTTAGTATAGGCACAAGACTTGAAAGTTCGGAAGAGACCCGACCACTCCAATACTTCACTGGTATACTGATCCCAAAAGGATGAAAAGCAAAGTTGATTTTAGCAAGATTTGAACTCAGGGCGTAAATAAACAAAATAATAATGTAAGACAATTTTGTCCAGCGCTCTAATGATTTTCCTAAAGACTCAACTCGCCGGAATAAAATACCGCAAGGCATCTTGTCCAAAGGCTCAAGCGATTTTGCCAAAGAGTTTTTCCACTTGCATTGAAAATATGATTGGGAAAATATATCTCGTTTAGATGATTTGTTTCTGTGATTTTTTTTATGCTTAATGTTTTATTCTATAACAAATATTTATGAATGTTCACTTATCAACCAAAAATTTAAGAACAGCTGTTACTCGGGTTTTTAACTTTGAAAACAGTTAACGCCAGAACTTCTTTGTTCCTTAAAATTCCTATATTTTGACTTCAATCATTAAATAAGATTTTGACTACAACCATTCAATAAGACTATCTGGCACACCAAACGGTCTCTTTCGATTTCTCTGCTCTGTCGGCTTTGTATACTAAATGTAACACATAGCAAATGGACAAATCTTATATTATTTACTAATGTTTCTGTTCAGGTAAAAATGTTAATTTTAAGACAAAATATTACCAGATTAAATTTTACAGCAGAAAGTATTTGCATGTTACGTTAAATCAGTAATATTTACAAAGACTGAAATTAATATCTGATTGAATAAAGATTAAATATTGATGCAGTAAATGGAACATCTGTGATTCTTTATCTGGTGAAACTACTTCAAAAGTATTTTTTCTCGTTGAGCTAAGTAATTCTAAGTTTAGATTCTTCATGGGTGGCAAACATTTTACCAGGATTTCGGAGAATCATTTTAGAGAAATTCTTTTCAATTCAACTAATATTAACTGAAGTTTTTTAAAGCTAGTTTGTATAAAGTGTATTTAAAGTTTACAATGAGCTAAACAATAGAGAAGGATATCAAATATATTGAAGTTTCCCCCATTCAATGTATGGAAGTAAATCAAAAGGTTGATTGCGAATACAAATAGTGGACTAATTCAAAGCAGAAACTGGTAACAATTGAATCTGACTTTCAATTTAAAGAATGCACATTTAAGGTAGAAATACAAGATATATTTTCCTCCACGTTTTGTTATACTGATGAAAAATTACATGCGTTAAACATGAACCTAGTTTTCATAACACTTTAAAAAGAAATGATTCTCTAGTCTATAGTAAGTATATTAGACTAAGTTTCTGGTTGACTTAATTATGCATTTTATAGTATCTAGTAACTTGCAAAGGACAATAATTACGAAACATCCTTTAAATAAATATTTATAGAGTTTTCATAACTAAATTTTGAAAATCCTATCTATAAAAATAGATTACTTTCTGTCTGTTATCGATGTACTGTTCATTTAACCACCAAATTTCTTGGAGAAGTGTGTCATGAACTTAAAGAAAAGAGGGATATATTTACATATTTTAAAGGAAGTAAAGGTTTTGTGAGAATTAGTGAAATAATGTACTTGCTTGATCAGAAACATCAACCCAACCGTAACCGAATCGTGGTTTTTGTCCTTTCAAAGACGGCATCACTGCAAGCATGTTGTAGAGAGCTCTGGAACCATACATAATGAGTACGAATATAGATACACCGACAACTGTACATGTAGATATCGACTGAAAAATATGGGAACAACAAAGGGAAAAATCAGCAAGAATGGTATTTTGTATATTCATCAATTGTCAGGTGAATGAAATTATAAACTAAGTTCGCAATGTATCTTCCATTTAATAGCATTATATGTTCGCTGCTTTACGCTGGAAAAGTGATTCATTGAAGGAGTCGCTGTTAAAAAATACAATATATTTTATAGCAGCTTAAATTCTGTCTTGTATCATTTACGTACACTAATTAATATTTGTATGGTAAGAAGTTTGTTTTCCAGCCACATAATTCCGGTTTCATTCCCTCTGCGTCACACTTTGGACAAGTGTCTTTTACTATATCCCCAGGTCGACCAATGCCTTGTGAGTGGATTTTGTAGACGGAAACTGTTTGATAGCCCGTCTTATATATATATATATATATATATATAAGGGTGAATGCCTTTTTGCTTGATCCCACCGCTTGACAACCGATATTGGTTTGTTTATGTCCTCGTAACTTAGCGGCCTGAGTGACCGAAGAATAAGTATCGAGTTTAAAAGTAAGTACTGGGGCCGATTCATTCGATTAAAATGCTTCATGTCGATGCCCCAGCGCGGCCTAAGTCCAATGACTGAAACAAGCAAACGATAAAAGATAAAAGATAAAAGATAAAAGATTTCAAGAGATTAATCATCAAAATTATTCTAAAATTGAATTTTTTTTACATACCATTTGAAAATTGGCTTCAGAACCGGAATCCGTTATTGGCGATTTCGTCTCTTAGTATACTGCCGGCAAGACCAATAGTTACTCCCTAACTTAACGGGTTAATGAGTATTTTGTTTTATATTATTGGATATTTTCAAGAGGTTTCAAATATTATAGGCCGTTTGATAAAACACAGGATTTTATACGAAATGAGAACTAGTGTCTCACTTTATGGTGCCAACCATTAGTTGACAATGTTGGTCGAATTCTTCTAATAAGCTCATTTCAATTGAATATGTTATAGATTTCAGTCATGGACTGTGACCATGCTGGGGTTCTGCCTTCAAAAATTTTAGTCGATCATCTCGACCCTAGTGTATATTATAGTCTAGTACCTATTTTATCGGAATCTATACGTCGAACTGCTAATGTAAAGCGACCCAAAGAGACATTACATAACAACACTGGTATTTAGAGTGGTATAACTATAAGCACAGACACGCTCATTATATGCGTATACATACATGCGTGAGTGTGTGTGTGTGTGTGTGTGTGTGTGTGTGTGTGTGTGTGTGTGTGTGCGGGCGGGCGTATGTCTGTGTGCTTTTACACAGCTTTTATCTACGAAATTTCACTTACTAGATATTGGTCAATTCGAGACTATAGGAAAAGTGGTCCTTGCACAAATGCAATGCAGTGGGATCGAGCATGGAACCAAGTGGTTGCGAAGTGAATTTCTAAACTACGCAATCATGTCTGCGCTCATTCAATAGAACTACTGCACCTCTATACATAATTGATGTACATAGTTTAAATATAAATAGAACTCAACTAATGTAGAAAAAAATAACATACGCAATCAACAAATATAACAGTAAATATAGATGCAATGAAATCAGAAACGACATTGATTGTTTTAAAGGAAGGTGAAACAATGTTGTGACAATCGTAAGAAAAACTCGTTTTAAACAAAAATGTATTCAGACAGCAAAGTAAATTCAAGAGAAAATCCACTCCTGAAGTGGATGTCGAATGTGTTAATAGGACTTAACGACATCATAAATAGCGAATTGAAGTTGAATAGAAGAATATTTGTTACAATAGAGAGATAATGTTTCGAAAATTAAATGAACATCTGAATAAGTGAAATGAAAACAAGTATTTATCGAATATAAATTTCAGTAGCCGACTCAGAATATCTTCAGACATTAATATATATTTTTCAAATGAATTCAGTATCACGTTTCTAATCTCGTTAAGGTCGAAGTACTCAAACATACTAAATATTGTTACCATATTTGTTTCTGCTATGAACGAGACTGACAAAGCTAACAAGTTTTATTGTTCATATATTGACGAGTTGTCAGCAGATTCAGTCCTACATTCAGAAAGCAACAATACATTCCTGACCCTCGATACAGTATAACTACATAAATAGTGAATTACCAGAAAATGTCAAGATCTCGCTTTATTTGTGGGTCTTTGTAGCCAATAATCTTAAGTGCCAGCAGTAGTAGTTGTATCTCTCCACTAAAACTCAGACTAATGTATGTCTATTACTGCGAGAGAAAGGCCTCTCACTTGATAACCAGACAGTTATGTAAACGAAAGAATCGTTAAGGACGGGAGATATCTTTGAACGCGCTACTTGTGGTTCTGCATTAAAGTGTAGAATACTGTAATATGTTGATATTAAGTAAGCATAATTAAGAATTTGGCAAGTCATGGAAATGTTATATTCTCGCCGATGAGCTAAAAGGAAGCGAAACGTGTATGGAATTGCTGATGAAAGTCTAGCCCATTAAATCGACCCAGGTATTTGACTAGTACCTTATTTTATCAAACCCCAAAACAATGAAAGTCAAAGTTGATCTTGGCAGGGTTTAAATTCCAGACGTAAATAGTCTAAATATTTACAGATATTTTCTTCGACACTCCTAATTATTCTGCCAACCCATCACCCTCACTGATGAAAATACTATTAGTCACTATTCCATTTTCTCTCATCACATGTGTTGCATAAACTTTAGCTTTTCAACACTTTTAATATGAAATGTCTTTTGTCTCATATAGCTGTCTAAATATCATTAAAGTTTATTACATACTTACCAATATGGACTTTCACATTGATTTCAACGTACAAGCATTCAGTTGCTGGGAAATTGCACAGCCTAAACATTGAATTAACGTGCAAAGTGGCTAATCATTGCGCAGACACGTGTACCCCTAAGGTAATTCTCAAGAAGAATTATATGACAAAATATACGACAAGGCTGATTTTTTAAATTACACTTACAGGCCACCCGACAGACTTCTATATATTTTCCGTATACACAAATTGTCGAGGCTTAGGACTCACGAGGCTAAGGACTCACGAGGCTTAGGACTCACGAGGCTAAGGCAAATGCATTTGCCCAAGATACTACGCAGTAAATTGAGTTCGAGATCTCGATGTTACAAAGCGAATTTCTTAACTATTCACGTATGTCTGCATCTATAGTACTACATTAGATCTAGACTACAGTCATCATTACAAGCACTGAGTGGCCAAAATAATCTTATCGTCCCAGATGCAACGATAAATTATATAAAACAACACGGAGAGAAAAAACTAAAACATTGCTTGTGTTGTTATGCCCTACACCAATCCTGATTGAATAAGAGTCGTGAATTTGTCCACCCAAGACGTAGAGGATCCTTCAATAGGTAGAATATGATCATGATTCAAGTATTGTTTTGTACTGCTTGTTAGTTTTGTAAGAGTTGGCATGTAGTTACAATACTAGTTAAACCATATCAAAATTAGATTTGTGTTTATAATAATCTTTAACTTTGAAGCCTACGTGTATATGTATAAAAGTGATTGGTTATTCTATAAAAATAATATTTCGAATAAGATAAAATTACTGCTTGCGTTTTATGCTGTTGTTTAGCTCCGGGTCAATCTTGATCGAATAGGTCTCAAAGAACATTGCAACAATACCATTCCCTCTTTACTACAACATTATCTTCTGCATCGTGTCCTTGTATAATACAATATAGTGTAATTTGAAATATGGCAGATATTTTTAGTAGGATTAGGCTCGAGGTCCGTCTGGTATTTCCGCTAGAGAATTTTATATTAAGTAATAAGATGTCACAAAGGAAATTGAAAAAGTGTACAGGAAAAGTGTGGAAGTTTGTTATTAAAACTTATGCTTACCCTTGCTTCCAGGGAACGTTTTGAAATAGGAACTTTAGAAAGTTTGACAATGACAATAATTAGGAACGAAGCTGTAGCCAGGAACAAACCATCGTTGATAATTACTCGTGCGTACAAATATTCCATCATAACACGTTTCTTGTATCTTTGGGCCCTCAAAGTCAGCGTAGCAAATGTAATGTTGATCACAAGAAACAAAATAGCAGCCAAACCAAGCAGTAGATTAGACTGGTTCCTGAAAGGAAAGCAAAAAATTACATGCCGGCTATACAGACATATTATGAATCTATTACAGATATAAAACGTTTTAAGAATTTCGTAATATCCTGGCATCAAACTAGAATAGTGTGTCGACGTAGATTTTTAAATAACCCATTACCTTCAGTTCTTTACGTAGACAAACCTGTCTTTAATTCTCTTAAAATAACTAGAATTAAGATATGGCGCTCAAGTTAGTCCACTATACTTTTTTCGCTTTCTCTTATATAAAGAATATTGTACCGAGTAAAAGAATATCAATTTAATTAAAACGAACTAATCAACTAAATTTAATTAGTGCCTCAGTTAATATTTCTACCGGCTATTTTTTATTTTGTTGATATTACAAATTCCAATGAACAATCATAACAACCCGCTAAAGACAAGCCGGTGTCTGATAACAAAATCATTATTTGAGAAATTGGGGCTAGTGAATAAAGCCGCATAATCAGATAATGTTTTGATCCTAGTGAAAGCTATTAAATACAGTAAATATTACATATTCTTTACCCTTAAGATCAATTTGAGGAAAACTAAATAATGTGAGAAATACATAAAACATTCTGATACAAGAAAAAAAAAAAAGCTAGGAAATTAAATCGAATTTGGTGGAAAATATTAGTTTTCTTGATACAAAATAATTTCCTATTGACTTTTATAAATTCTTCCGCAGTTTACTACATTTTTTCTCGGTGTTCTAGCAAGTTTCTTAATTATAGCCTATCGTTATAATGTTTAACAAAGAAACGAACAAGTTCGAAATTTTGCTATAACTTGCAGAGAAGAAACGAAAATAAATCATTGAGATTTATCTCATACAAGGAAAAGTAGAAGCGTATTTGGCACGTAGTGTACGACTACCAGCAAACGTGGAAGTTTATATCCTTTTTATTTCATTTTGAGTTGTCTCCCTTGCATTTCTATGTTTAGTTAAGCAGTGTTCAATTACTGCTGATTAACGACAGTAGCCGCTTATCATTAAGTATGTTAGCACTTAACTCTACTTACTATACTGAGTGATTAATATCTATCTATCTATCTATCTATCTATCTATCTATCTATCTATCTATCTGTCTGTCTGTCTGTCTTTCTGTAAGTTCTCTAAATTAAACAAACTGAAATTTACAAAAGAAAAATAGTGCAAAGATTTATAAACACCAAACTCCTATCACACTAAAAGTGTTGATATTTGTTAGACTTGTAAAACAGTGAATATGTTATTTATATCGAGAAATGTTTTTGCTTGTTTTTTTTTAGATTCTTTCGTTATTAAGTGTCTTAATATTTGTTGAGCTTGAAAGACAGTGAATATATTACATTAAGACGCATTTTTTTTCTAAAGATTCCAGCTGTTTAGTTAGTTTGTGAAGCAAAATGACACAAATATAGGTTAAAACTGGATTATATATTTTTTAATGTATCCAAGTATGTTAAAAAGATATGTACTCTTCCTTCCTATCCATTTCTTTCCCCCAAAACATAGTCAGGATTTATAGATTTTGTCAACATTGTAATATTTAGAAGAAAATATCTCTGCAATGAAGTTGAAAATACTACGGAAAGCTATCATTTACGTTATTTTTCAGTCACGAAAATAATTTTAAAAATATAACACAGCTATGATATCTATGTTCATATCGTGTGAACGCAGGCTGTTGACAAACAAAAGAGAAAGAAAAGTGATGATATTACTTACTTTGTGATAGTTTGGTTAACTTCGTGTCCTTTCAGATATGCCTGACAGAAATAAAAATAACAAGAAACAGAAACTGTATTTATAATTTATATTTTACATAAGATGCATAAATTTATAGTTTTATTTATAATGGATTTTTTTTTCAGAAACACGTTACATTGAAACAACAGAATAGTTTTTTTGTTTTTTTATTTATTGACTTTAGTCATTGAATTGCAGCCATTCGAAGACATTGCCTTCAAGGGATTTTCTGTTATCATAATACGTTTTGAATTGAAGGTACATGGCTTAGTGGTTTAGATGTTGTACTCGAAATCATAAAGCCGCGGGTTCGGTTCCTGAACCCGCGGCACGTTGCGTCATTGAGCAAGGCATTTCATATCATAATACTCCAGTCTGCTTAACCGAAATCGAGTACAGGCAGCAGCCGCTTCCTTTTGGAAGACTAGCGTCCTGCCCAATAGTGGACATCTTGTACAGTTGGGGCGTTGGTGGTGGAGAGGTACTTGCACACCCCCGAAAATTGGGGTATGTTCCCGCATAAATAAAATTTATGATCGAGATAAATTTTAACTTTCAGTCTTGCACTAATTTTATCGATCTTTATCAAATGGTAAAGTTAGGTATTGTTATAACGGCTGAAATTCAGAGACTGCAAAATGAGAATTCTATTTCGTATCCATATCCAAACGAATAATAATATTTACTATAATTTTGATAAGAGAACATTTCATAACGTTATCCATTTCGAAACATTGTGACAAGCGGGGAGCAGTCGGAGATTGATGGAAACTATGTGGAATACCGTCGTGGCACCTTGGGCAAATGTCTTCTGCTATAGCCTCGGGTTACCCAAAGCCTTGTGAGTGGATTTGGCAGGCGAAAACTGGAAGAAACCCGTCGTATATATATATATATATAT
>NC_068986.1:220526-223284 GCF_001194135.2 Octopus bimaculoides
ATATATATATATGTGTGTGTGTGTGTGTGTGTGTGTGTGTATGTATGAATGTATGTATGTAGATATAGATGAAGATTTAGATAATTATAATTTTTGTGACAGTTTGATATATGTGTGTGTGGGTGTGTGTGTGTAAACGGGAAGTCCTTAAGCAAGTGCCCAAATATTTTAGCTGATCACCAGTTGGCATCAGACAATACAAAGGGACATTTAAGGGCTATGCACTCGAAGAACGAAGATGACTTGCGCGCGCGCTGGCACACATACACACACTCACGCACACACACACACACGCACACAGCCACACAGACAAGTACATATATCTCCTTACATATATACATACTGGTACACAAATACATAATATATAGACACAGATACACTTCCGCACACACTTATCTCAGTGTGTGTGTGCGTGTGTGTGCGTGTGTGCGTGCTGGGTTTGTGTATACTGTCAGGAATATGTGAGAGCGTAGCCATATACATTTCGCTCTATCTAACTATCTATCTATCTATCTATCTATCTATCTATCTATCTGTCTATCTATGCGAGTATATATATATATATATATAGGCACAGGAATGGCTGTGTGGTAGTTCACATGTATACACACACACACACACATTTATATATATATGTCTTCTACTGTAACCTCGGATAAACTTTTCTTGGCTATGTTACGAGACATAAAGAAAGTCAGGAAAGAGTTAACAAAAAGTTAGACACTCTGACAAACATTGTGTACAACCTAAGACGTGCACTCGCGCATGTTCACGCATGCGCTAGTTTTGCATACGTTATGACGTTTCTCATGAAATCTTTTTAAATAAACATCATGGCACTATGAATAATCACAGTTTTTACGTGATATCAATGTTAACGCTGTCAGTTTAAAGTGCTATTGTTATTTTGCTCCACGTTTGCTCTGATTGAGCAGACCCAAAGATTAAAATCATTCCAAGCGTAGTCTCTTCGCATTATTTTTTTTATCAGGATACAATAGACCATAAGTGATGTGTCCATGCTTTTGTAAATTCATAAAAAAACAGTTTGAGTATTATTTAGCTGCAATTTCTAGCAAGTTGAGTGACTATGTACTACAGTCACCTGTTTTTGACATACATGGATTTCAATTTCAAATTCCAATATGGGTGAATCGAAGAGTGAGAGAGAGAGAGAGAGAGAGAGAGAGAGAGAGAGAGAAAAAGAAACGGATACTAAATACTGTCTGGTTTATTGTAATATAAGTAAACAAGCAACATAATATATACATGTAAATTGCTGTCAGTTGAACTACTGATGTATTGTAGATATAAAGCATTTCTTTTAATGCACGAGGCAAGCCGTATGACCCAGAAGTCGGTCTTACAAAACGTATAGTCGGCTACAGTGACATTTGTATATTTAGGAAAAGGGTGTGCACACACAAATCACTAATGTAACAGTTGGTAACATCACGAGTAGCTGTAATACAACCCAACAAGGAATGGCAATGAAACGGAGCGATTACTTCACACGCTTCCACTCCTGTTTGCTTACAAAGTAATGCTACATCTAGTTATTATGCAATAACTGGTAGTTGTAATAAGTTTAATATATTCATAACTAACCTTATTTTTTTGTTACACCTGATTTTCTTTTTCTATAACGTGTCTTCTTAAACAGCCTTATAATTATTTTTGCACAACCATCCGAAACAGGCATGTGACTACATTTTCAATGACCTTATTCTGTTTAGTAAAACTATTAAAAAAGTTTTGTTTACATAACATTTTCATACTATGAGAGACAATTTTCTAACGAAGACTAAATAGACATATGTTTTCATGGAACTACGATATAGAAAAAAATGACGGAATTGATTATTTTATTTATTTTCGCTATTGGTTTGGAAGAAAATATTAAGAATATAATGCATTAAATATAATGCATAGTTTTTAAATAATATACATGACAGAAAAATAATTTCATAAGAGACGTGATTTGATAAGCAAAACCTTTCCTCTCCCCAAATAGCTGACGTATTTATTCACTCAAGAAGAGTAATGGAAAGTTATTTTGAAAATTTAAATTGAAATAGATAGTAAACGTTGAAAAGCTATACTGATGTGAAAGATGTACAGAAACGATTATCTGTAAATAGACGATGAGGAATCAACATTCTTTGACTCTTAATCTACAGACAATATATTATGGTATGTGCCAACTAGAGAAAGTCGTTCAACTTTCAACAAATAACTGCATATCCCTCAAATCACACCGGTACTTCTTAAAAAGGAAGGATATACTAGACAATGTAGACCCTGATATACAAAGACATTGGATTGTCATGACCTGAATGCTATTGAGCATAGGTCCGCCCGATCAGCGTTGATCTAGAGCTAAGCATCAATATATGGAATGCCAGAGTTTGAGGAAAAGTAAGTAAAACTGATGTTCATTGAAAGATTCATACATGACGGACCAAGAAATAAAAGAGCGAAAGAATAAAGAGAGAAACATTAATTTAACAACCTTTATATCAATCTAGTGTCTTGAAATACAAGCCTATAACATGTATTATAAGAGGAGTACACTGGAAAATGTATAACAAAAATAATGTATTTCAATATAAATAGTAAATTATTAGTATTATTTAGGGTCAAAACTTATACTGGTGGGGAAATGATAAAACATTATCAAATTAATGTTGGGAATATTTAAGAAAAAGAAATATAATATATACGCATATATATATATATATATATATATATATATATA
>NC_068986.1:223328-227556 GCF_001194135.2 Octopus bimaculoides
ATATATATGTACACCGACACACACACACACTCATACACACATATATGTTGTATTTCGGGACGGTCATTTATTTTGCCAAATAAACACAGGCACTATATATTAGTTCTTCACTCGTTTATTACTGTTCTTATTCTAACTCATGTCCATTGTCGGGAAATCTTTCGTCACACATTAGTGACCTCTTCAGCAGCATTTTCCGTCCTCGTGTGTGCTCCTGCACCTGGACTAAGCGGAGCAGGAGCACATACGAGGATGGAAAGTCACTGAAGAGGTCACTCATGTGTGACGAAAGATTTCCCAGCAAAAAGGAAGCTACTTCTTCGACCAGCCAACATCAAGCAGAGAGAACATTGGGCCAGTGAGATGGTGGAGAGGCCACTAACATTTTGGGAAACTATTATATTCTCTAATGAGTCCAGATTTGCTGTATTTCCTGACAGTGGTCGAGTGTGGTCTGGAGACTCTATAATCAAGAATTTGATGTGTAAAGATTGCAGCCAACAATGAAACACGGCAGCTATTCTATGGTGGTCTGGGGAGCAATTTGGAACAATGGTTGATTAGAGCTGGTGGAGTGTAAGGGAAAGCATAAACTCAGATAAATATGTCCACATTGCAGAAAGGACTTTTTCCAATATTCTTCAGTGGTGAGATGATTAAAGAAGAGTTTTGACTTATGGAAGCTGGGGTCCTTGTCACACAGCTAAAATGACACAAGATTTGAGCCCTATTGAACACCTTAGCGACATAATCGGCAGGACACTTCATAAGAAGAACAGGAAAGCATCTTCAAAGCCAGCTCCTTTGAGATTACTGCACGAAACTATGCAAGAAATTCCGCAAGAGAATATTCGTCATCTGATCAGTAGCATGCCTAATAGGGCCCTTGTATTCAAAAAGGCAAAAGGCATGTCTACTGAATATGAAATATTCACATTATTACAATTAATAAATAATTTGAATATATAATATCAGATTTAAATAAATTTTAATGATAAGGGTATCTATTTACTTTTGTTATGTCTGTGTATATATGCATGCATACATACATACATACATACATACATACATACATACATACATACATACATATGCATACATATACAGCTGTATATATACATGAATATATACACACATAATACATATGCATGCATATACATACACATTCATGTATTTACATGCACATATACCAACATGAATATCAGTATGAATACAGTGAAACAGATTTGTTGCAGATATATAGGGAGAATAAGTGAAAAACTCAACGAGAAAAATTATATATATGAGCGATGAAATAGCCGGTTAATTACAGTTGAATTAACCAACAGGCCATGACAAATTAAGTGTGCATAAATCAGAAATGAAATTTTACGAAAATGAGAAAGCAACGAGACTAATAGATATAAGTATCTGGGTATTTTGGTATATGACAAAATCAAGGAAAGTGGATTCAAAGAAAGCTTTAGGCGAGAATATCTCAGGAGAGCCAAATTATATGGGAAGATGGGTGAATAGAACAAACAAGATCGGGACAATAAACACATGGGCTGTTTCCTTAATGCGGTATAGCGCAGGTGTTGTTGGGTGGTCAAAGAACGAGCTTGAGGAAATGGACAGGGAATCCAGAAACGTGATAACAACTAACAACGAATTAGATCCCAAAAGCGATATTGACTGGCTGCATGTGCCTAGGAACAGGAGGGGAAGAGGCCTCATAGAATGCAAGATCTATGTTGTCAACGAGAATAACAGTCTGGGATGGTGCATCAAACAGCAGAGTGAATCGTTCCTTGCCGCTGTTAGAATTAATACAATACCTACCGAAAATGTGATGCATCCACAAACATGTAAGAAACAAGACGAAGAAGAAAGAATAGAAGACTGCGAAATGAAATCACTGCATGATCAACAGCTCAGCGAAATCGAAGGAAAAGAGAAGACCAACACCTGGAGATGGCTAAGAAAAAGTGATCTGAAAGGATGCATTCAGGCATTGATATTCAGCGCTCAGGAATAATTATACCAAGTTCCAAATAGATAAGAGCAGTGAATCGCCCCTTTGTAGGACGTACGGCAGCAACAATAAAGCAATCTCACATATTGTGAGTGACTGTAGCAATATGGCCCAAAAGCACTACAAAAGGAGGCACGATGACGTGGTTAAGATTGTCCACTATGTGAAAATGTGAAAATTTCGGCCTGGACAAAATTATTATGTGAAAATTACGGCCTGGACAAAGCATGGAAATGGTACGAACATGAACCGGAAAGATTCATCGAGAATAAGCAATATAAGATATTGTGGTATTTTACAATCCAATGTAACTTCCTAATCGATGTTCAGAGGTCAGATATTATTGTGGTAGGCAAAGGCAAAAAAAAAAAAACTAAGATTATAGATATTGCAATACCTGGGGATGCGAGCACAAGTGACAAAGAACTAGAAAAGATTGAAAAGTACAAAGTGCTAAAAAAGGAAATTGCAAGAATGTGGACTATAAGGAGAGTGTCTGTCATCTCAGTAGTTGTAGGGGTCGTAGCAGCACTAACAACAACGTTTGAGAAATATCTCAGAGAAATGGGAATTGACACGAGAGCAGAGCAAGCCCCAAAATATGCTCTACTGGGGACAGAAAGGATTTTGAGATTGGAAATCAGATGTTGAATGTCTTCCACGATAATTAACACCCAAGTATCAAAGCTTATAATGTGCGGAAACAAACCCCGTGAGCCCTCTGACAATAGGATACTCTCTGCTACGGACAACGCCGGGTATCTCTGCTAGTATATATATATATATATATATATATATATATATATATATATATATGTATATACATATATACATATATAAGGACATATTTACACATGTATTAATATACAAATATATGTATACACGCATGTAACAATACATGTACACGTGTATTTATATACGTAAATGTGCATGTATATATATGCATATATATATGTGTGTTTGTGCGTGCGTGTGTGTGTTTATATATATGTAAATACATGCGTATATGTATACATGCATATGCATTTTGGATGAAATAAAGAAAACTCAAAATTTCATATTTCGTTCGTAATGTAATTGTCTTCAAATTAACAATCTAATCATCCTAGATCCATAATGAATAATTTAGTCAGAAATATTTCAATGAGAATTGACAATATTTTAGCTAAGAGTACATCATTAACGATACTCCAGTGGCAAAATAGTACGATGAAAAAGTAAAACATCCATAACAAACTTAAACGACAACTTAATCAACATAATTATCTTAGATGTATATGTATATATTGGCGTGGAGAGGGCAGGCTGCTCATAGATATAAATACAGACATATACAAATGTGGAAATACACACATGCATATAATTCTATAAACATAGAAACATATATACACATACATATACAAGTATGCATGTACCTATATATATATATATGTATGTGTGTGTGTGTGTGTATATAAGAAGACTAAGCGTCCATTAGTCTGAACAAAATGCACTCGTATATCTGTCAGAAGAGTGATTATATTATTCGAAGGGTACAGTATTATATATCCATTGCGGCTGATCTTACCAATCGGTTTCGCACTAGATGTTATATTTATGTACTTACATACATATGTGCATATGTATACACACACGCATGCATCAATAACAGCTACCTCTGATAAGCGCAGGGCTACATAATCGAACTGTTACCTAGCACTCCGTTGAACCCCTAGTGAGAAACCGATTGGTAAGATTAGCTGTAATGAATATATGATACTGTACACTTACATATATATATATATATATATATATATATATATATATATATATATATATATGCACGCATATATTCAAATGTATTTGGCTTAAAGCAGAAAACTAGATTGCTCATATTAGTCATGCCTTCTGCTCAACTGTTATTTCATTAATATATGCATTACGACACGCATATTCACATATTTGTGATGCAAATTTTAATTAATCTAAATTTAGTGAAATTAATTGATAGAGCTATGTATACTTAAATACTAAGGAATGTTTTAGGGTCAGGGTTAGAGATTAAGGATTACGGTTACGTAATCGTGCGGGTGTTAATCTGAAAAATTACCGAAATGTGAAAACTACCGACCCTGCCAACTGTTAGAACTTTTGTTGTTCTCTTTAATATGTACATAGATTATGCCTCCAAACAAGACAACTTGCTGGGGAAAGAAAGCAACCGGTTTAAAAAGA
>NC_068986.1:230066-240016 GCF_001194135.2 Octopus bimaculoides
CGACGTCGGCGGTATTTGAATTCAGAATGTAAAACCTTAAAAATGTCGCTAAGCATTTTGTTCGGCGCCGTAACAATTCTGCCAGCTCACCGCCAGAATAAATGATGCAAGGCATTTCCAGCGACGCTCCAACGACTAGGCCGCTTGGTTGCCTAGTTGGTCATCATTTTAAAATAATCCAAAGTATAAGGGAAAAGGGAAAATTCCATCCCCGAATGTATTAGAGAATCATGATAGATTAATAAACAAATCAGGATATTTGTAATCAGGAAATACAACATCGGGCTAAAATATTGACAGCGTTCTTGACGCACAATAAATAGTCTCAAAATTTACTTCGATAAACAACATTTATAACAAAATAATTAAAATATAGGAGGAGTATTCAAAGAAATTTGAATTAAAGATATTTTCTTACAGATATCAAATTTACAGAAACTATTTGCTGATCGTTTCTCCGAACGCTATATATAAGCTCTAATCATATTGTTACAAGAATTACAAAGTAGTATTAGCCAGCTTTCAGTATCGTATTACACAAGAAAAAGCTGTTTAAAACCTAAAATATAAACAGATTTATAGGAAAGTTTTCAAAGAGTAGATCATACGAGTTAGGATCGAACCCTTCATGTAAAACTGAAACTATGATCATAAGTTGTGCGACTATTCATTTAGTGGGAAATAATTGATTTCTGTATTGTTGGTATGATTGGCATATCAGAAAATGTTAATTGTACACGTGTCCATTGACTGAGATTGTAAGTTAACTTTGTGATCAGGTGTTTAGTTATTGCAAAATCTTTTAGAGATGTTCGCATCATCTGAAAGAATTTATGTTGGAAACGTTTGGTTATTGTCTGTATTTTATACTTAAATCGAGATTGAAATACTGAATATAAGCAGACAAAAGTGTTAGTTTTTCTAAAGGGAAAAAAATATTTGCTTTAACAGAATTTTATAAACTTTTGAGAGAACGTGAAGAAAATTCGAAAACCGCATAAAACTCTTAATAATAGATTTACGTGCGTTTCGAGATCCACCATTCCTGTCACGAAAGTCAACTCCAAAATACAAATCAATTAAAAATTGAAGGATACATGCAATGGGGAGTGAGTTTAATTTTGGCACACACGGTGAAGTTTGCTAACTATTGAGTACATGTTTGTTTCTTTAAGGAATCAAGTGTTATTATTCACTCGGAGAAGAATTTACTCAGTAACACCATCTACACGAAACTATAATCAAGTTAGTGTTTAGATATTTAATATAATGAACATTTGAACTTTAATTATAAAACAAATTATGCGTTGAAGAGAAACCATCATCAGTTAATGATTAATACTAATTTAATTATACCAGTAAATACAGGAGGCAATTCCAGGCATGTTTCAGTCTTATCAAACCTTCTCAGTGAAGTATAGACTGCACCGAACTTGAAGTCGTGATGAATAGTTTGTTCAACTTCTCTGTTTTATACGGTCGGCACTGAAACTTAAGTTCTCAGATGCTTTTCAGATAAGCTTCTTAGTAAACCACCCGAGGTGAAATATCGTATTGCATATTGAAGAATCATGATAAGCAACTTAGGTAATGACGCCGACACAGATTAGAGAATTATTTTATTCTGTTCAAAATGCCGCTAAATCCTTTTATACTTTGAAGTCCGTCTTTGATAAGATCAAGAACTAGTTATTGAATGTATCATGAACAAGAGAAATACATTCAGGCCAAAATATTGATGTAAACTTCCAATATTGTTTATGAGAAAAAGATATAGAAAATATGTATCGCATCACAAGAAAATGCCTTAAAATGTCCATAAGAACTGTAAGTAACATCTACAACGTTATTCATAAGAGGGTTGTCTTGATTGTATTATAAAATATACAAGCATGTCTGAACATGCCTAACATCTGTTAACTTTGAACAGTCTAATCAAAACTTTTGCCAAATGTGTTATAATGATTAGTTAAAGACCTTTATATACTTGTATTTGAAAATATAATAACGTGTAATGTCTTAATTTTTCGTGAGTGCTGCATACTTTTAAGAATTATAGTCGAACAAATCGACCTAGTACTTACCTCTTTTAAACCTGGTACTTATCCTATCTGGCTCTTTTGACGAAACGCTAAGCTACAATTATCAAGCGTTGGTGGAGTGACAAACACAGACACCAAAGACACTCACACACATATATACATACGACGGGCTTCTTTCAGTTTCTGTCTACCAAATTCACTCACAAAGCTTTGGTTGACCCGTGGCTATGTAGAAGACACTTTCCCAAGACGCTACGAAGTGGAACTGAACCAGGAACCATATAGTTGGAAAATAAACTTCTTAATCACACAGCCACATCTGCACCTTTAAGGATTTTCTTTTGAGTAATTACAGTGAAATGATGCAGAATATAAAGGTGTATTTTATTTTTATGTTTATAATTCAATCTACTTGTAATTAGTTACGCTACCAAATGTTTATTTGGTACCGTTTAAGAGAAAGAGGTGTCTCACATTACAAAATAATGATCGGAAATTCTCAAAATTCAACGAGACCGGAATTATGGCGAGAGAATCATCAGGTTAAAAGTTTATTTAGTATTGTTTGAATAAATCATAATTACAGTTCTGGGAAGAGGTTTTGTAAAAGTCGGTTTGTAAAGGGGGGGTCTCTAAATCTAAAAACTATAGTATTTATAACTACTGGCCACTTTTTATATGCTTCAGAAGCTCTGAACGTTTCTACGAACAAATGTCGAACAGTATAAATCTCTCTATAAATCCCAAATTTCAGTCTACGCTACGTCCTTAAATTTTGATATCCACTACTACCATCTACATGAACCTCGAAACTTACCAGTATACCTTTATCACCATCAACTCTTCTTATTTCCAAACGTATATCTACTATTTTGATTTTTCTACCCACTTCACTTTTTTCTTTATTTCCTTTTACTTTCTTTCAACTTTTTCACGCAAAAGAAAAGTATGCATTCAGCCCAAATGCGTACGTAATTTACTATCTTTGAAAAATGTCACACGGATGGAAACTGAACTATAACTTTGTAAGCTATTCACATAGATAAGACTAGTTCCCGAAGCATTCTGCACTTTATTATGTCTGTGAAAACTCTGTTCTCATGAACGAGTTCACAATTACCCTTCCACACACACATGCACGCGCGCATACATACACATCATTTGAGACGGGTTATGATCACACTTCGTCTATCAAATTTCGATCACAAGGTTTTAGTCAACTTGAGGTCACGATAGCAGATACTTGGCTAAAGTAACATCTAACTCGGAATCACGCGGTTATTATACGAACCACTTTGCCATAGAGACTTGCACAGAAATACAAGTTGAATTATTTACTTTGGAAGAGAATAATTTTAATGATAAAATTTCCAGTTAGTTCAAATGTTTTGTAGAAAACAAATGTTAAATACAATATACATTTCATTATGATTCTGCAATGATTCCCATTGAACGTATATAGCAGAGAGCTGAGGCACTCCAGCAGTACCTTTGGCATGAAATCGTGATATCGCAAAGTTTTAGCTTATTTCTGTATGAATTGCTATAATTTATCAAGCTAAAAAATCGGTTGATGGAATGCGGTTTGGAACGGAAAGGAAAATATATTGACGATGGTAAATTTATAGCATTGAAGAGATATAGAGCCTTGATTGGAAAACCTCAGCCAAGTATAATTCAGAAGCAACGACATCGCAACAGCGCAGATTCAAGGAAATTACTTATTTACTGATAATTGACTTGTATATTTACATTAACGGACGAAAACTAGTGTTTCGCCAAATGCGTATGCTAAGACTGAAGTACATTCTAGGTTATCTTACACAGTTTACCTGATAATTGAGGAAAGCGCCCGCCATTAATAGCAAATTGATTAACGTCGAGAAATAAAATGTGATGCAGAAGCAAACATTCTTTTGACTGCATTAACTTTCATAAATATTCAACTGCATGCTTTCCTTAGCAAAAGTATATGATTAAAATCTCTGACTGACAGAATTCTTCGATTAATCTATTCTTTATTTTTCCATTTCTTAAGAAAATGGTTATGTATAAAAGATGTTTCTTTTTTCCTACAGATAATATACTTCTAGAGTCTTTAATAGAAAATTTAGATTTCGAATAAATAAATTCGCAAGCTGGTTTGCAGTAGTTGCTTATTTTTAACAATTGAGTCTAGAATATAGAAAGGAACATAATAAATTAACTTATTGTTCATCTATTAATATCACATTTATATGGTTCAACAGAAGTCAAGTGAGGCAAAGCCTAAACACTATCAGAGTTTTTCGACGTCTGGTTGGAAAGTAAATGTCTTAGCTTTCCTCGTGAAAAATATTTGGCATGCTTGGCATGAGAAGACAAGAATTGTCGTATGCACGTAAACAAGTAAGTATTCATCAGAGAACTATAAAGGACAATAAATATGAATACATTGTAAGAAAGTGATTTTACATTAAAAAAAATTAAAGTAGTTAGATGCAGACGTGGCTACATGATTAAAAAGTGATTTTTCATAGACATGTCGGTTTGAGTTCAATCTTACTACCAGTAGTTTTGGCAAGTGAATTCGGCTGTAGCATCCAGCAGAACAATAGTTGGTGGGTGGAATTTGGGTAACAGAAACTCTGTTGAAATTTATCGAGTGCGTGTGTGTGTATGTGCGCGCGCGCGCCGGTGTTGACGTTCACACTAGTATTGAAAAGACTCAACATTATCACATTGGTGTTGATTATGTCGAATCTGATAACTCAGTGGCACTTCACATAGATCGATAAAACAAGTACCAGGTTGAAATAAGTACTGGGATCGATACACAAGTCATTCTCTATCAAACTTGGGTCAATATAATAGACTAAACTCTTCAAAGCAGCGGCTAAGCATTGCCGCAGTCCAAAGGGTATTTTATGAAATTTCCGAATGCTAATGCGAGTAATCAACGTAGCATGGAGTACTCTCCGTCCAGCCAGCTTGTCTGCTGCAAACGAAACAGAACAGCACAATCACTATAATATCACGGAGGAAATATTCGCTCCAGAAAATCCAAATGAAAAATTACAAGTTGGATATTGTGTATCGTGTGTCCATGTAGTACGCGGTGTGAAGTGCCGCTCTATTTGATCTGCCAATAAAGGAATCCTTTGTCTAGTTGCTGTAATATGCTTATTTCTGTCCAATCTTAATCTATTTTACAAAGACTGCCAATGTATCCGATGGCATTGATTTGCCTATCATACAAAGATGTTGGGCTGTATATTTGAATACTTGTGCAAATATTTTGAATATCATTCTAAAATAATTTGCGAAGCAGATGGCAATATTATAAGAAATGAAATAACTAAAGAAACTCTCAGTTAACTTGTTAAAAACTTTATTGAAGCTAATTTTTCTTTCTCTAAAATTTTCTAATTAGTATTGAAATGAGCTCTGAATTAAATTCAAAATACTAAAAATAGGTTTAATGTTGTAGAAAAATAACAAAGAACATGATTAATTGTATATTCTAATAAAAGATTATGCTAATTGTATAAAATGATTTAAGTTGTAGCAGTATCGGTAATTGTATACTTTATTATTATTATTATTATTATTATTATTGAAGTGTGTTTATGTGCAACAGATAAATAGATAATTATTTCATAAAACAATGCTTGGAATCTGATTTTGTTATCAGCATAAGTATACATTCATAAAACAATACACGTTTTTTTTACAAATATGAGGTGATAAATTGAATGAAGGGAAAACGAAGCATTGTCACATTCACAAGTTTAAAATAAGGACGTAAAGAAGTTAGACATAGCTTAGAATTGAAACTAAATCGCTGGCACATTCTGTTGAAACAACTCAGTTTAAACAAGTGCAGCGTTATAATGGTTATCGTAATTAAATTATTAACAGATAATTGTTTTCAACTAAGTATAGATAGAGATGGTTCGCTACAATTCAAGTGTGCTGTCTGTAACTATTGTTTATCAAATGGTTTGTTTATGAAGGTTGTAGATGTAAATATTAAAAAAGGAGATGTTTCGTGTCATTGCATTTTATCAACCGTTAAAAGCTCTGTTCTTAGCCAGTAACACGCGCGCACGCACGCACACACACATGCACGCTCACATTGATGTATAAAGTACTATCACACGTATGTGTGTGTGATGAAACGTTGATTCTGGTCATAAATATAATGAGAATAATTTTGGGATGAAGACACAAGTAGCATAGAATTCACAAATTCCTAGGATTAGGCAAAATATGATCGGTGCTCATATATTTAATACATTAAGAAAAAAATGTAATTAATTAAATTACACCTGTAATGCAGAGGAATTAATCATGAGTTTAATTAAAAATTTTTGTAAATAAAGGAAGAGAAGACAACCATTAGAAATAGAATGTTGACAATACAGTGAAGAGTGAATCTGATTTTGGCAAATTAGTGAGAACTGTGGTCATATTTTAGTGTTATTAGAGACAGACAGACAAACGGGTGGACGTTTTTTGTGAATAAATGCTGAACGACGAAGCAAAATAAAAATACTTGGGGAAAGGGAGACTGCTTGATTGTGAAAATGACAAACGCCAAAAGCAATTGATGAATAAAAAAGGGATATATATATATATATATATATATATATATATATATATATATGCATGTGTGTGTGTGTGTGTGTGTAGTTTTGTATATATTAAACGAAACATTGTTTCAGGAAATAAGGTAAAAATGTTATGGAGTTATAGAGACTAGCAAGTGACTTAGTCTAAGATTGTGTGAAGAGATTGAAACGACTGCATCGTGGAAGAGCCATATCAGCAATTTACTAACGCACACAGCTGTAAGCTTGATAAGGTATCAACATTTGCAACGCACGGTAGAACTATGTCTGTGACCAGGTAGCTGCTGTGAGATGAAAATTGTCACACCTCATGAAATAAATCTAAATTTTAAGTGAATTTAACAGTTTGTATGTTATTAGTTGGTACAAATGTGAATATACTAAAAATATGATTGTCGTGAAGGAGCTGTAACGAGGCAAAGAGTAAAATCCTATATCGTTAGGTCGGCGAATATATCAGTTTATTTTTTTATTCTTATATTTAAGCAGATGCAAGCATGATTGTATTGCTAAGAAGTTCTCTTCGTAATGATATGGTTTAGGGATCGAACTCAATGCATAGCACCAATGATATGTGAGTTCAATCTGTTGCCGGAAACTGTCAGATGAGGGTCCTTGTCTATTCTTGTATAGTAGACTTAATCTGTCACTCAGTTTATCACCAACATCTGACTCATAAGTGTCTTTAGACTCCTCCATTAAGAGTAAAAAAAAAAGAGACACAGTTACTTCACTATTATAGCACTTTAACAAAAATACAGATTGTGGAAATACTTAATTAAGTCGGTGTCGAAACACTGAGGAAGTTTATTGTGTGAGTGTGTTTGAGAGAGAGTGAGAGAGATGAATATATAATTAGTGTTAGCAGGAACGCGTACAAAAGTCTCTTCGATAATGATGACGTGTTTCATGAAACTTTATGGAATTTTCGCCATAGTATGTTGCTTTGTCTATGAAATAGAAAAACAATTACAATAGGAAGCTAGGAAAACAATTTTCAGTTGACATTAAACAGAAGAATCATCGGAGGTGCATGCTTTGCATAAAAGAAAATGCAACACACATGAAATAGCTATTTTAATACGTTTACGAGCTATTTAAACTTCGGTTCTTATCAAAGTAAATCAGCAGCTAAGTAATACTATAGAAAGCTGTGGTAAAGGAAACACGTATTAGAAAACGGCTTTTTCTCAGAATGGGATACAATTTAAGAAACGATACCGACGTTAATGAATAAGTACAGCATTCAAAGACAGCCCTTCAAGGGAAATAATTTTGGTTTTCTAAAGAGGCACTCAGAAACAAGCGAAAGCTTCAATTAAGCTATCTACACTAGTTCATATCGTAACCTACTCTTAATCTTGACGGATATTTTATATAACCTTGACATCTCCTTCACCTCCAAACACTGACATTTTCTCAGATACCAACGTATCGGCAACCACCAGAACTTTAATCACCACCCTGATAAAGAAGTCAACTTTCATCTTTTTGTGAACGCTACAAAAGTACCAATCCAAGACGGCGGACTGGTGGAAGTGTAAGAGCGTCAGAACGGATGTCTTGCGCAGTCTTCTTCCGGTTCTTTGCGTTCCTAGTTGAAATCTCTTCATGGCCTACATAGATGGTGGGCTTAATCGCTGAGTTTAATACCACAACTCGATTCTTGGCTACCTTTAGTAGAGTCCACTTTGTTTCAAGTATTGTGGCCTGGTCCCCAGTTAGAAGATACTTTCTTCCTCCCACACCTGTCTCAGGCCCTGTAAATTGTCATGAATTTCTCTTCCCTCTTGATTCAAAGACAACAAAATAATTTCTTGCTGAAAGGATGGAAACCTGTCAGTTTCTATTACCAGTCGGTTTTAAGGACAAGATCTGTTCTAATCTGTATCGTCTATATTTTAAATTCAGACTGGTTGGTATTAACTCTTTAGTATTAAGACTATTCTGTCAAATATAATGTTTATTTGATCACATTGTTTTGCATTAATCATGCATTATCAGGTAGCTTTGAGCTTTTGATGATGTGATTATTATTAAAAATACATTGTAGAGTAGGTGTAAGAGGTTAGATATGACCGGTTTGAACATACCACAGGTTGAATATTTTGGCTTGATATGCAGCACCAGTTTCATGGATAGTCTTACTTAATGAAAGTGTTTCATTTCGTTGTATTACTTAGGTGAGACCCTACAGTTTGGACTGATGGTATTTCACCAGTTTTACGCTGACTACTTACCCTCGACAAATGTATTTCAACCCATCCAAGAAGTTTGAATGCGTGAAACCATATTCCTCAATAGGCCTTCCCTTCCCGTGCCTCAAGGAACGAAGTTCCACAATTACAACCAATTTAAACGGCTCTCTTGTAATTGCGTTTTAGCAGCACAGTTGAAGATTACTGCTATAACATATAATTGATGTCACTCATTATCACCAGCAGTAAAATGTGGATCACAACGTTGATAAAAATAACCATAAAAGGCATAGGATGCTTTTGTTCACTGACAGCCAAGAAACGCTGTTGCTTTTCACCTGGGAATCAGACATTCTCGTCCATTGAGTGTCTACACGTTTTATGGAACCTTACTTTCAACAAAGATGACCCTGTAAGTAATAATAGCACAGAAAATGGCCCAACGTTCGCCGTCTGGTTTCCCCTCATTCTCTATGGTGGAAGAACTTAACAAAAACACCTCCGAATTCTCATCCTTTTCTCCGGTCTCGCCACAATATGCTTCTAGAAAATCTTCGATACATCCTGACGATAGCCTTCCATTATCGTTAAACTATAGTTTGCAGCAATCACCCTCTCTAAGCTATTACTTTCTCTCTCTTCCTCTCTCTCATATCGATTCACAGCTGATCAAGTCCGATAAGACTGTAGGATTTAGCTAAAATGTTCAAAGTTCACTGAGCCATCAGTAAATAATGACCATGTAGAGGTAAGGTTTGCCTCTGTAAGCAACATGATCAGTGTATAACCGAATGGAGTGCAATTGGTTATACACTGAAGAATTGAACAAGTAACTGAGGAAGTCCGTCGTATGAATGTGTATGTATATACATATATATGTGTGTGTGTGTGTGTGTATCTGCCACCACCGTTTGACAGCTGTTGGTTTATTTATGTCCCTGTAACAGCAATGTCACCGAAAAAATAAGTTCTAGACTAAACGCAAAAAGTGCTGGGCGCAATTCGTTCGACGACTATAATTTTTCACGGTGATGATCCAGCATGACCCCACTCTAATGACCAAAACAAGTAAAAGGTTTATATATATATATATATAA
>NC_068986.1:240170-241380 GCF_001194135.2 Octopus bimaculoides
ATATATATATATATAAATTTCGACGTGCTGTCGGAGTTTCCGTCTAACAAACTCAAGTAGCAAGGTATTGGTTATCCCGAGGATCTTATAGAAGAGACTGACTTAAAGTGCTGCACCATCAGATCGAACCCAGAACTACGTGCTTGCAAAGAATGCTGCTCAACAATACAATCATGACTGTGATTGAATAACACGATCTTATAATTCTTCGCAATACATCTAAACTTTTATACCGTAGTAAGAAGTCCTTAACATATTATATGTAAAACGTAGAATTCTGGGCTGAAACGAAGCAAATCAATGTAATGGAATTAATCTATAGGCAGCATTCACCTCCTTCCTTCTCCTTTTCCTTTCTGCACGTAGATCTCAAGTAGCTAATTTCTGAGAGAACGTTGTAAATCTTCGTTCTGATTAATTATCTGTCAGATTTCACATTTAGGTTTCTGAGACAATCAATTACATTAAATTATCTAGTTTGATGGTTTGCCTTCCTATGTCCACGCTGGTTAACAACATTTTTAGTTGCTCTGACAGTCCGAACCACAGGCAGTTGAAAGAGTAAATTGAACAAAAGGGTAGTTTCATCACCAAGAAAATATCAATTACGCTATTACTAACACAATGTGACTGTCTTTTAAGGAATTTTAAATGCTTTTAAATAAATACAATATTTATTAATATCTTATATGTGCATCGCTAGCACGCCGGGGAAAATGTTTAACAACATTACGTCCGTTTTTACATTCTGAGCTGAAATTCCGCGGAGGTCGACTTTGCCTGTCATCCGTTTCGGGGTTGATAAAATACTTATAGTTGAACTGTGCAATGGAGGTTATCGAGTACGCCCAGCCAACTCCGCCTCACCTCTAAAATTGTTGGCTTTGTGCCAAAGTTCGAAATCAATAGCCATAAAGACGGAAGGCGGTGACCTGGCAGAATGGTTACCCCCCCCCCCGGCAAAACGCTTAGCGGCATTTCTTCTGAGCCTGTGCCAAGATTTGTAACCAATATCTAATATATGCAGGTTTGGCTTTGTGGTTAAGAGGTGATTCAGTCCCATTGCGTTGCACCTTGAGCAAGTGTCTAGTTCTATAGTCTCGGGGCGAGTGAATTTAGCAGACGGAAACTTTGTAGAAACCTGTCTTGTTTTATATATGTGTGTATATATATATATATATATACACACACACACACACACACACACACA
>NC_068986.1:241390-253188 GCF_001194135.2 Octopus bimaculoides
TTCTTCTGAGCCTGTGCCAAGATTTGTAACCAATATCTAATATATGCAGGTTTGGCTTTGTGGTTAAGAGGTGATTCAGTCCCATTGCGTTGCACCTTGAGCAAGTGTCTAGTTCTATAGTCTCGGGGCGAGTGAATTTAGCAGACGGAAACTTTGTAGAAACCTGTCTTGTTTTATATATGTGTGTATATATATATATATATATACACACACACACACACACACACACACACACACACACATACATACATACATACATACATACATATATATATATATATATATATATATAGACATAGATATGTCTGTGTGTGTGTTTGTATGTCACTCCACTGCTTGACAACCGGTGCTGGTTTGTTTACGTCACTGTAACTTAGCAGTTCAGTTCAATGGACCGATAAAATAAGTACAAGACAAAGTCAGTACTGGCGTCAATTTATTCGAGTAACTCTACATGCGATGCTCCAACATGACAACAGGTCAATGACAAAAGCATATAAAACTTAATGAATATGTAATAGAGCAGGAGATTAGGAAGAATGAAAGGAAAGACAAATCCCTTGGCTGGCTTTCATTCGGAGTTGAAATCCTGCCGATATCGATTTCTAGTTTCTTTGTTCGGCGTTCGATCAAATAATGGACCAATTAAGTACTTGGGGAAGTCGATCTAATTGACTATACCTCCCCGCCCATGTTTGAACTCTTGAGTCGATATTAGAAGTCAATATTCTAAATGTAAAGAAGGCAGTGAGCTGGCAGAGTGGTCAGCGCACCGGACGAAATGCCGTTCATCTTTTCAGGGTCGATAAAATAAGTACCATTTGATCACTGTGGACGATGTAATCGACTTACCTCCACTCCCGGATTAGTTGGCCTTGTGGCAAATTTTGAAACCAATATTTCAAATGCAAACCATCACCATCGAAATTCCCTTCACCATCACATGAATATTCGAAACGACTGTATTTGTTTTAGAGTTACCATTCCATTCTAGTGAGAACATCTTTACAGTTTCAGAATGTTTGCCATGAAAAATATTAAAAAAAAAAGGGTGAACATAATTGATCCACGTTCTTTCTTGTTTTGTTTGATGATTGTTTTAAAGACTTTTTTAATCGTGATGGGGACATTTCTGCAGACAAATTTACTTTAAACAACTGCATGAAGAGAGAAAAAGGAATTTTGCTGGAATATGTTTTCAAAGTAATAGTTTCGGTGTCTCTTAGTGTGATATTGAATTTTCAATTTAATATCATTCTAAATCGTTTAAAGAACTGCATTGAAATGTTGAAGCCACGTACACTTGAACCTCTTTTTTAAAGCTGCTCTTCAAATATCCTTTCTCTTAGCAGTGACGTCGATGTCCTCTTCAGTTCACAAGTAGTGTCATATTTTGTGCCCAAAGGCAAACCAATCGCGTAAATATGGACCAAGCGACATGCTTTTCTAAAAGTTGTAAATTAACACAAAGCTGCTCTTTTTTTTTTAATACGGCCGATATAATGAACAATTGATTGGTTTTGCTTGAGAAATAAATTGAAAATATAATTGCTTTATTTTTTCATCCTGCTAGATTTTACAGCTTATTTTTTAACGTTTATAAATTGAGAAAGAAATTTCTACCTTTGATTTAAAAATAGTCATTTTTAATGACTACATCTCTGATAATACTATCAACAGCAGGTGCCGTTTCAAAGCGATAAGTGTAGAGTTGGTAATCCAGTTTCAATCTCTTGCTAAGCTATAGTTCAGTTTAGTTATGCCGTTCATACTCTTAAAAGAGTATAGCATTCATACACTCTCATCCCCACTGTTCGACAGAAACACTAATTACATATCAAATCAGTTTTAAAGATGACATCATAAACTTGCTGCTGCCCAACAATTTCATCAACGTAGCCAATGCTGATAAGAGATTAAGAGAGATGATGAACGAAATACAATGAGTGAGTATTAGCGTAGACAACAGAGAGACGGTTTAGTTGATTTACAGTATGAAATTCAACAAGCTGCCATGATAGAGGGATCCAAATCTATTTGAGATCGCTTTAGTTTATCATCCCACGACGGTCTCTCAGAGGAAAATCTGGGGTCCGAGATAACTCGTGTGTCTTTGCTGGTACCAATAAATGTTTAATAGCTTGTAGGATATCAACAAGTTTGGTTACTGTGAAGAATAAAACAAACAAACAAAAAAACTACAGTATTTCAGGCGTATACTTTTCGATCGACATACTGGTAAATTAATGTGCTTTATTTCTCCGTCAAAAGACATCTCTCCAAATGTGAGACTTTTTCTCAAAACAACAAAACTTATTGACAAAATATCTTAAGTTCTATAAAATAAGAATTGATAATATAGTAATATATATATACTCAAATGATAATACGGCTCAGTGCTTTAAAAAAATCCCATATTATTTGTTTCTAGCCTAAATTTATCCTTTTCAGATAATCACAACAATCGGTAGATTCTTACACCCCACACACGTATATGTATTTTAGTTGTGAGTAGTGCAATATTTAGTTCTTGACACAACTACTCTATAACCCAGTTTTGCTATTCATTTATTTATTCATATTTTGAAATATAAAACAAGTAGCATTTGCTTCATGCGAGAAATGCTGAAACTACTTAGGTCTCTTAAGTAGAAGGCTAGAAAAAGTACGGGAGTCGCTTCTTGAACTCACTCTATTCTAGTCAAATAGTAGTAGTGCGTCTCGTGTTTCCGAGCTTGCAATCCAGTTCGTTTTCCTTGATGTTTGAACCGCAGATGGTTCCAAAACCCAAGAGTTGCATGAAACATACGGGGGGCATTGTGGACAAGGGAGAGAAAGGGCTGGTTTGGGGAGGAGAAGGCGCTGCTTTCTCTCCCGTCTCTTGAGTTCAGCTCTTGCGACTCGAGCTTTCTCGAAGTCAGCAGAACCCGTTTTGATGGCGTGTCTCCAGAGGGATCTGTTTGCCGAGATATCTTCCCAGTGTGCGGGGTCGATGTTGGTGCTTTTCAGGGTTGATGAGTTGGTCCTTGTACCGCCTCAAGGGGGCTCCACGAGGACGTTTTCCTTCAGACAGTTCACCGTAGAGACAGATTTTGGGAAGGCGATGTTCATTCATTCGACGGCCGTGACCTGATCATCGGAGACAATGTTCAATGATCAAGGCTTCGATGCACAAAAGATCTGATCTTTCAAGCACAGAATTGTTGGTGATGCGATCTTCCCAGTTGATGTTCAGGATAGAGCGAAGTTTGGATTGACGGAAGCGCTCTAGTTTCTTCATGTCCTCACGGTAAACAGTCCAGGTTTCACACCCGTATAGCAGAGTTGATACGACAACAACCCGATAGACCATGAGCTTCGTTTTGAATGTCAGATTCTTGTTGAAAAAGACCCTGGTTTTGAGACGACCAAAAGATGCATGACCTGATTGGATGCGCTGTTCGATATCCTTACTAGATCCTGCAGTGGGTGACAGAAAACTTCCAAGATAGCAGAAATCCTCGACAACCTCGATTGGTTGTTGATGGTGATGTTTTCAACATCTCACGTTTCCGATCAAGACGTTACCGTCGGGAGAACAAGACCACTGAGCTTCAATACGCTGATAACACAGCCCCAGCATCAACTGCAGAAGACCTTCAAACCTCAACAAACAACTTCAGCAGAGCTTATCAAACTTTCAGCCTGAAAGTGAACATCGGCAAAACCAAAATGCTCGCTCAACCAGCTCCTCGTACCAACCTTGACAGTCAAATAGAAACAACACGTAAAGATTCTGGAAATACCAATTCAGCAGCCATCTTTTCTAAATAGTTATAGAGAGAAATATTTGTATTGTTGCTATTATGTTAAACTGTTGTTCGTCCAAATTTAGCCAAATGTGTTTTTTTCAATATTTATTATTGCTTGTAATAGCCGGTTCTTTCGGTAAAACTATCGTATCTCCAGCAGTTTCAGATACCAAGATATCAGAAATTGTCAGAGTGTAGTACAACGATTTTGTTATGGAATGGTGAAACTATGTTTTCGTTTTCTGAAAAAGCAACGTTCTGGACTTACGACACTTTGCATAATACATGATATATATTTAGTCTAGCTGTGAAAATGGTTCCACGAGGGCCTTTTTCATAGTTTGGCGAAAATGGTCCCACGAGGGTCTTTTTCATAGTTTGATAGAGGATTGACGAGAGTGGTTGCGTTATTTCGTAACATATCAACATTTGCTCACCTCAACCCAATCTATCGAAAATACCGTCGTGGAGTCGCCTAATTCCAGAGCAAAATTGAATATGAGTACACAAACACACACACACCCATATTTTTTTAGTTGTTTCAGATATTTGACTGCGGCCTTGCTGGAGCACTGCCTTTAGTCGAACAAATCGACCCCAGGACGCCGGGCAAAATGCTAAGCAGCATTTCGTCCGTCTTTATGTTCTGAGTTCAAATTCCACCGAGATCGACTTTGCCTTTCATCCTTGGGGCTCGATAAAATAAATAGCAGTTGAACACTGGGGTCCCTCTCTCAAAATTACTGGCCTTGTGTCCAAACTTGAAAGCAATATATCTGAACTAAAATTACATCCTACTTAGAAGGTTTATTTGGAATTCACTTAAATCATCGACAACTTTTTAGTGCATCTATAGGATTTTATTTATTTCAAGGAAGAGAAACTGCATTACATCATTGAAACAGTCACCTCATTGGATACTTCAGGCGGAAAATCTTTCCCAATGAGTTCACCTTGAATCCCCTTATTCTTAAAATTACGAATTCGATGTATGTCATTAAAGTGATATCTGCTCAAATAAACCATCAGAACAAGAAAGTTTATAGAAGTAGTTTCACATTTTGCTCCCTTTTTGTTTACCGAAATGATTTTAGCTTAAGCAAATGAAAAGGGTTTTAACCATTGTACTCTCGTGGGGGTTAATAACAACTCTCCATCCTGTTACAAGACCCATGTCTAATTATACACTCTATTGAAACTAATTAATCACGAAGTGGGTAACTACTGGAAATTTAATAGAGGAATTTGTATGGAATAACATTACATTAAGGAGTGGAACTGAAGATTTTTGTAAATGAATTTTGTATAAACTTATTTAGGCTGTTGCAGGACTTTTTGAGTCAGTTCAAATAATAAACTTACGTTTCAACCAAAGCAATTGGAAGAAAATGAAACACACAGACACCTCATCGACGACCACATTAGTAGACAAAACAGGGGATCCTTGTAAGAAAGAGCTTTTTGTTTAATTATTTTCTTCTCGTATTCACTAAAAATTCAGTTTTTTCAAAATCAAACAAACAGAGTATCTTAGAACAGAAAATAATTAGTATTGATCAAATATAGTTTGAGAATTATAGGTTTTAAAATTTTGCTCGCCAACAAATGTTATGAAGATCTGTTCTATGTTTGAAAACCCAATCTCTAATTTCACCGATATAATCCCAGACCTGTTATACTTCTGAAAAGGATAAGAGACGTCTAAGTCATTCACGTGCAACTTAGTTTTTTAGTTTGCTTTAGCAATCACGGCTAAGGCCATGATGGAGCATCGCCCTAAGGCAACATTATTTTCAAAGTATATAAAGTAAGGGGCTAGAACTGGAATTAATATCTTCGAAAACTACTAAAAATCAAAAACTCTTTCGTAAATTGACATTTAGTTTTACTTGGTTTAAAAGTGGCACTCTATCGGTTACAATGACGAGTGTTCCAGTTGATCAGCTCAACGGAACAGCCTGCTCGTGAGATTAACGTGCAAGAGCATTAAGCACTCCACAAACAGGCGTACCTTCTCATAGTTCTCAGTGAGTTTCAGCGAAACAAAATTTGACCAGGCTGACGCTTTAAAATACAGGTACAGCTCATTTTTGCCAGCTGAGTGACCAGGAGAAACTTAAAATAAGCACCTTGCTCAAGGACACAACACGCCGCCGAGTATCGAACTCAAAACCTTACTATTGTGAACCGAATGCCTTAACGACTAAGCCACGCGCCTTCACTTTACTTAGTTTACTACGTTAGGAAATCAATACAATAATGTATTTCTTACTTTAATCCTTGATAATGCGTCCTGATTAACCCCATGATAAAATCGCCATCCTTACGCAAATCAATCGCATTCATCCACATGACACTTGCTGTTACAAAAGCAACTACAATACGATATAAATATTTTTGTTAACAATTACACTAGTTTTTTTTCATTCAATTGTTTTTTCCGCCTGTATAAATATCTCTCAGTATTATACAAACAGTTGGCATACTATGAAAAACTCGTGACGGTGCGCTGTTGTTTTGACAATTGTAAAGTACACGGAGAAATGATCACAACACTACTAGCTTATCAGTAAAGTAAAATGCTAGTACTACAGTTAAATAATTGACTATAAAATCCCTACCGAAAAGAAATTGAGGACTTGTGTCTATGTGGAAATTAATATCACTATCATTTCAGAAAGTGGTTGATGAACAAAATGCCTTATTGTATTTAGCTGGGTGAACTTTAGGTTCTATGTTCAAATCACCCCAAGGTATTCTTTTTTTTTTTTGCATGTCAACATTCTGGGGTCAACAAAAATAAAGTATTCATCAAGTATTAGCGTTTTGTTCTACTGTTATAAATCGTTGCCACCACTATAATCCCTCCCACCCCACTTCCTGAACACCACCAAAAGCATCTTTTAAGCACTTGGTAAGGTTTTCATACACACCTAGAAACAAATGTACTTTAGACAGAAAGTAAAATTAATCATTATTTTTTGTTCAGACTTTAGTTTATAGAGGAAGCTAAATTATACCTTTAAAGTAAATTTCGGTATATTTAAGCGTTCCCACTGAAACAGGAGACGCATGTTCAATTCACTGTACAGTTATTCTTGTTGATATGGATTAAAGAGCTTCAGCATTGATAATATAAACGAAATACATTTTTCTTTTCAATATTTCAGATCTTTGCAGCTTCTCAGAAATCAACATTATGGTATCAAGGTAACGCAAAAGCTCAAACTATCACACGGTGATTACTATTTTCTTTAAGTTGGTGCGATACTTTTATAGCAGCTGAATGAGTTTCTCTGAAGGGGAATTAGTATCAAGGAAGGAAAACGATCGATCGGTTGAAAACCCTGATCAGTCCATCCTGAACAGGATTTTTTTTTCTTTTAATGGGGGTGGGGTGATCTGGAAGAAGAGACTCTGCCAAGGCTTCCTCAGACCTTCGAAATCAACAGTTCCATTCTTGTACCACACTGTTTAATGAATTTAGAAATAGGAAGAAATTTCCGTGTTCACGTATTATTTAAAGATGTAGAAAGAAATTATCATAGCAAAATAATAAAAGAATTTTTTTCATATTACTGTTAACCGACTCGCACACATTTACCCAAGGGAAAAATCAGCTGTTGTATATCGAATGGATCAAGTAAAGAACTTACCTTGAATTTATGCTATTTTCTTAAAATCGGAGCTTGTAACCTGTCAGTCACGTTAGGCCTTAGAAGGAAGTAGAGACATGGACCAAAATAGTATTCCTCCATGGCTGTTTGATGGCAATAATACTGCATTTGTGATTTTCCATCAAACAAACTATAAAGTTACAAACTGTAAAGTAAAAATAAAAACCGAAAAAAAATCCTGGCTGTTGACGCGTATTAGTGTTGTATTTTTATCTCCGTCTGTGAAACAATCACCCATAAAAATATTGATAAGCGAGGCTAATGACAAAGTATATATTTTTCACTCTCTCTTACTATGTCTTCCTCATCCGGCCGAGAGAAAGAGAGAGTGAACGAGATAGAAACTGTTTGTTATGTCCTGCACTTAGCACGTCCTAATTTCAGTGCTTGTCGCTAGCTGGTTGTGTTCGCAATAGGATAGAATGACATGTATTATATTACTGATTTCTCACTCTCATTCACTCCTCATTTTGTATACAAGGCGACTAATTTAACAATTCAACTCTGTGAGAAATGAACTCTGTCTCTCAGAACAATAAATATGTCTATATGATCAAAATACAGTTTATACTAATTTCAATTTCATTATTATACGTTTTTGTTTGTGTTAAATAATAATAATAATAAAGTACTTCAAAATGTGACCTTCAAAACTATGAATAGGAATCGTAACAAATCTATTTCTCTAATTGTTTTCTTTTAAAGAGATTTTAGTATCCTGGTTAAGGGGCGTTGTGTCACATACCGATATAAACATAGAACTCAGTTTTGTCAAATCTATTTCTATTGGTCAGGAAATAGTTTTTGTTTGTTGTTTCTATTCCTCTTTTATCTTGTCTGTCTTCCTTGTTAAAGTATCTATACTATAAAAAGTAAACAGATCTGAATATTTCAAGTAGAGGAACACACAAAAAGTAGGCGATAAAAAATAGGAGGAGGAAGGGGAATCGTTTAGTTAAATGCATGGGAGAGATTGTAGAAAAAAAATAATTATGTAATTAACTTTTGAAACTTGTATTGTTAGTATTATCATAATAATTGATAAGGCAAAGTGACGAAGAGCAACACGTCTATGTATGGGGGGGGTATCAGACAAGGCGCTAATATTTAAATATCGGACGGTGAAGGAGATATGTTTATTATTAACTTGTTGAAGGGCTGTGAATGAAAGAACCAGTAGGGGAACAAGAAAAATGCTGTGTGGGGTATATTTATGTAACTTACATTAAGAGTTCAATTCCTGCGAAGCTAAAGATTGTGTTTCACTCTTCCGGAATCAATAAAATTATTTCTAATCATGTACTAGGGTGGATTTAGTCAAGCATAGCGGCTCAACTGCCATCAAGTCTGTATATTTGTGCCTAAGTTACACCCACACATTAATTTGATCGACAAGATCTCACCACGACAAGCACCAGCACCAGCACCAAAATAGAACCCACTCAGTATGTTATCGTCACGCACTCAGGCGGATTTAATTTTCAATAACTCCGCTCCATAATCTGCAGTAGCACAGCTAGGGGGGGAGGTCCGCCCAGGTGGCGCTTTTGTAGGGGCAGCGCTTTTTTTTTCCTCCCGCGATCCCTTTCTGCGATTCCTTTTGATCGACCCCCCCCCCCTTTTTTCCGCGATCCCTTTTGATCGAAATTATGCCCCCTTCCCCCCCAAAGAAAAGCTCTACATTGTAATTTGTCCATTTTGTGTATTTAGCCCTGTGTGGCTATAATAAAAAGATATCTATCTATCTATCTATTTGTCAGTCTGTCTGCCTATCATGTTAATACATAACTAGCATCAAAAGATACCCAATAAGCAGGAACCAGTCATTTGGGTACATGTATAAATCCGAAAAAATGTAAACCACTTCCAATTTCTTGGTAGTCACCAAACACAAAAAAAAACAGCTATTGATGAGCAGATGAAACGCTGATGATAATACAAAAAATATTGTTAAAGATAAGTAAGAAAAATACATTGGAGCTGATGGATGATTGTAAAGCAAAGGCGTGTTGACTGCTGGAGTGCTCGTATGAAAATGGACATAATAAAGACAAGCTAATTGTATAGAAGAGATGAGAAATATGCATAAGGAAAAAAAAACGAAGAATAATTGATAAGAAACGAAATATGCACGGTTGTAAATTCATACTTGTAAAAGCAAAAACGTGCATACATCAAGAAAAGGTTCATTTAAGTGCAAGTGTATTTAGATAAAACAATATGCATCGCTATGAAGAAAAATGATTAAAACTGCGAAACAAATAATGATTAGGAATCCTTACGAATGCACCACTGCAACATTTCTAAAGAAGCATAAATGAAGACGAGAGGGATTTGTTTGAATATCACATAAAAGACAGAGAAATGTAAAGATGTAAAAGACGTCAACGCGCGTAGCAACTCACATAACAGCCATGTACACACAGACGCGCGCGCATACACGTGCATACATATGCATGTATGCATATATATATACACAGGGCACACACTCTCTCACACACACAAATACATATATGTGTATCTATGTTTGTATGTATGTGGTGTATATATATATATATATATATATATATATATATATATATATAGAGAGAGAGAGAGAGAGAGATATGTATATATATGTGTATGTGTTTATATGTACATATATATGTGTGTGTGTATGTATGCATGTGTGTGTAATATGTAGATCATACATACAAAAAGAGCACTCATACATTTATGTAGATGATTAAATTCCTTTTTACAAAACGTTGATTGTAACTTCGAAGTTTCCCTGACGACTGGTTCAGTTTACAGCCAAAAGAAGCCAATCACAAGCAAAACGTCGAATCCATTTTAGCCTTTGCTGAGAAAAAAAATGACATGCATATCTATAATGCACATATATTACACGCATGCGTGCAAGCTGTCGAGCACATTCTTACAAAGCCGTCGGGTTGGAGCGACGCGTAATGTCATTGAGCACAGCACTTCATTGTGCGTCGCTTTAGTTCACTCTGTTAAAAGAAATAATAGTCGAGTGCTTGTAGTTTTGAAGCCTTCTCTCCCTCTACCCTTCAACAATAGCAATGCAATATTATTTCAAAGTTTGACACAAGGCCAGCAATTTTATGAGATATAGTTAGTCGATGACATTGATCCCTTATGCTACATTGGTAAACTATATTGTCGATCCCGAAAGTTGAGAGGCAAAGTTGTCCTGGGAGGGATTTTGCACCCAAAACACGAATAGCCGCTGCTAAGCCTTTTGTCCGACGCGCTAATGATGCTGCTAGCAGAGGCCGGCAATTCCGAGTGAGAGAGTAAGTCAATTATCAGGTCATTCCATAAGTTCTGTCCGATTTTACCTTTTTCAAAATTGAAAGAAATTTAATAGTATTTTAGAATGTCTAATGGAATTAAAAATTATTTTTATGCATTTGTGTACATTTAAACTAATTGAATATTATTTTACAGTATAATAGAATTAAAATTTCTTTGATTAAAACCCTTTTTAACATGTAAGTATCCAAAGAGCATTTTTACTGCTGAACTTGTTTCCGATAATCAAATATCAATATATATTAGGGTACCTTAAGTTCCGCAGCTCTACTTGAAGGGAAAAGAAAACCCTCTTCTACACGAGAAGCCTAATATATCACTTGGTTTATTTGATATTGTATGCGAGCCTTCTTGAAAATTACTTCGACAATAGAAATGATTTTATCAGTCATTTTGATCATGTTCTGTTACAAGGTAACCATTTTTCAATTCTACCAGTTGTCTCTTTTGTATTTAAAAGGCATGAATTATAAAAGCCGTGGATTCATATCCGGCACACGAGCTTATTTGTCTCTTAAAGAAAGGGCATTTCATCCTTAGTGCTATTGAAATTGGATCAGCTGGGAACGGTCTACGATAGCTGACAATACTTTTCACTTTTAAATTATTTCATCCCTTCAGAATGTAGAGATAAACACCGGATGAGGATAACAATTATTACCTTGGAGACATGTTTAATATATCTGCATTCATTCATAAGATGACTGTAACTAAAGGTAGAGGAAATCGTACAGGAATCATTTGCTATCATCTTGACAAGCAAGTTTGAAAATGAGTCGATTACCATACATACACACAATGCATACATAGATATATTCATTCATTTATACATACATGCAAACATACATTACACACAAACATATTCATACACATACATACGTAAGTATGTATATACATATACACACATACATATATATGTATATGTATGTATATATATGCTTGAATACACACACACACACACACACACACACACACACACATATATACATATATATATATATATATATATATA
>NC_068986.1:253503-259339 GCF_001194135.2 Octopus bimaculoides
TATAAAATATATATATATATATATATATATATATATATAATATATAATCCATAAATATATATATATATATATAATATGTTATATATATATTATATATATATATGGGTGTGTTTACGCATGCGCGTGCACTCACAGCATTCACGCATGTGTTTTTTGTGTGCATGTTTTACACTCCATGTGTACGAAACTGTTAAAAGTATAAGAACACATGTAAAACATTGAATTAACTTTTCCCCTTAGGCAGAAGACATTTCTATACGGAAAGAGGAAATAGGCGAATCTCTTGAATGGCTGAATGTTATACTGTCATTTATGTTATCAACTCGAGATTTAAACGCAAGTGACTAAACAAAATATTGTTAATCAACTGGCTTGTCTCCCAGTTATATGCAGCAGACCGACCATCCTTCAATCTGTAAGCACTACTTATGCATGCATTGTGCGTACGTACAGGAATATAAAGTATAAACATGCAATTACAAATCAAAACCAGATTAATAAAACACTTCTGCAGAACAGAAGAATAACATATTTATCCTCTTTGCCAATGATTAGTCACTCCCAAGGCTTGTTAATCAAAAGCACCCTCCTGTCTCGTAACCTACCTTCGGCATTATGTTTAATGGTGTCAGCTATAATTGCTAGAAAGGAAAGAAAGAAAGAAGGAAAGAAAAGAAAGAAAGAACGAAAGACAGGAAGAAAGGAAGAAAGAAAAGAAGAATATTATCAACATAAATTCGAGATTGATTAGAAGGCACCGGCTGTGTGCTAATTATGCAGCTGAATGTGGCTAATTGATTGTCGATATTAGCATACCGATATCTTTGGAAAATCACAATTTCGTATTCGTTTTTCACTGACAAGAAATCTAATTTTAAAAATTATTTACATGAATTACACATTAAACAAAAGTAAATACGAGGCCCATTTCTGTCCATATTATTCGCCAGAATTTTTCAATTATATTTAAGGAATTTCTAAAGAATTACTTATTACTGAGTCTATAAATCTTGTATTTTTTGTTCATCGGTATGTATAGTAGTATTATTTACGCGCAATAAATGAAATTTATCGTTTAACTAAATCCATAATTGTGTATTTTATATTTCCCCAGGAAGTGTAAATATCATTTCAGAAATATATTGATAATAAAAGAAAGAGAATAATCGAGTATCATGTGATGCAATCGACCCAACTTGAAAATGAAAAATTCAATTCTGGAATTTATCGATTAGTTAAGTTTTACATGTTGAGCAGACAGTTATGCTAAGAAATAGAAGTTGCTGGGATATTAGCTGAGATATATGAGGACAAGGTGTTTCGACAAAGAAACCTTGCATATTTATGTTGGTAAATGTAAAGAGACATCACCAGACAACCAGCTCCAACAATCTAATATGTTGGTTTCTATGCAGAAAATTGGTATCTTCTATTTCCAATCACTAATCTACTTGCTTTGGACAAAACACCAAGCACTCCATTTCCTTCAATTTCTAACACACAAGAACAGATAAAAAAAAAGCAACTCGGCACAAGAAAATACATAAAATATGACATGTCTCACTCGTTGCCTTTCATCTGTATCACATGTAATGCACAAGAAATATTTCCCTGACATCCATGCATCAAATATGATACACATAACCAATCTTTTCAATCACCAGATTAACGGTTAAGAGAGACTTATGAATATACTTTGAATAGGCAAAAGTTTAATGACGTACTGAGCCAAGAACGAGTTTTTCTAAAAACAATTGAAGAAGTGTTTATCGTTTATTTGGATATCACGTTTCAAGAATGCTTATGTCTAAAAACAAACTTGCATCAAGGCAAAAACATTAATATTCTAATAATCTCCACAAATGAATTAGTAATTAAGTCATTTCATAATATATTGGGAATATATTTAATTACTTCATTGCAACAATTTAGTAATTTAACTGCTTTTGACTAAAACTGATTTCAAATGGAAATGTTTTTACGAATTTAAATATTTCTAGGTTGTCACGGATAGAAGAATAAGCATGCGGTTCTTAGTCCGACACTTTGTTTTCCCAATAGAAAGAAACGCCAACTTTAGAGTAATCCGATAGCAATGTTAATTGTGTCAATTGAAACCTCACAATCATAAACACCCCAAACACTAAATCTGCAACCAAACTGACTTTATTGAAAATATCTCATATATAACTCATTATAGCGAGTACAATTTCTTCGTTGTTTGATTATTGGTATACTGACAGCATAATCATTTATAATATATATATATATATATATATATATGTGTGTGAAATAGAGAGATAGAGAGTGAAAGGGGGAAATAGATATTAGTGAGTGACTTGTCGAAATTCAGTAACAGAGACACTATCAGTTGAGATCTACTTCGAAGTTCTTTATCTTAAGCTTCATATAACTATCATTGTCATAACTTAGTGAATTGTCTTCGTTTATTGGAAAAGCCAGAAATGAATTATCATCAGAATTATGCACGACTTTAGAAGTGACCAATTCATGGGCAGTACAGAATTAACTTCCATACTAGAAGTGATCTGCTAGTTGGTGCAAACTGGCGAAACACTCATCCATTTGACACTCTTCACTTTTCATACACCATAAAGTTTGAGATTTTACAGGTTTCCATAGTCTTCGAGACTGGCGGGAGACCAGAATATGAAGTCATATTCAGAAAATTAACCGGACCTGAATGCTTGCGACGAAAAGTAGACTCTGATAAACGCACACGAGACTGTGCTGATGGTGTTTCACTGGGTGAGAGATTATGTAAACTACTTTTCGGTCTTCCATAAAGTTACTGTCTACTCAATTTCGCTAGCAAGTCTTTAACTAAACCTAAGCTACGATGGAAGGCATTTGCCCATTTGCCCAAGGTACCACGCAGAGGGATCGAATCCGAATCCACGACGTTGCTTAGCGAATGTCTTAGTCACAAAGACATGCCCTCCGTCCAGGTATTGTGTGCTGACCGCGGACACAACATAGTGTTAACAATCTGTGACTCAATACGAATCGTCTATCCCTCGGCTGAAATTTTATTTGTGACTCTAATCAATGACCGTGGTTTCTGAAAATATGATGCAATCCTTGATAGATAAATAAAACTGGTCAACAAAACTTTTGTCGCATTTATACTGACAATTGATATTACCTAATTTTAGTAAGCTGAATTGTAAGCTCTAAATTATTTGAATTTAAAGAATGTTTGTTTTATATTTTCCAAATTTCGAATATTTCCCGAGATATGATGTAATCCATCTGATAATTTTCTAGTTATACTATCTTCAAGCTAGGTACAAAAGAACAAATATCTATGCATTAAGATTCTAATTCTATTCCTATATACAAGTTAGCACACCAACCACAATAAGAATTAGGCTATAAAAATGATATTTCTTATTTCGATGTTGTGTAAAATAAATTTTATCATGTGTCTTTTTTTTCACCATCTGTTTTCAGTTGAAAAAGTATATATTACTGGCAGAGATACCTGGCGTAGCTCGGGGATAAAATGGTATAGTCTTTTATTGTTATATGTTAACAATAGCTTAATATTTGATCGCTAAATTAGTTTACCGACCATCGAAGAGGAGAAGGGCAAAACTGTCCTCAACGGTATTTGATCTCAGAACAAAAAATTGAAACAAATTGCCGCTTGGAATTTTGTTTGACAAACTAAAATTCTGATATTCCACCGCCCTCTTAGCAATGATTATTTCAAATAATGGTGATGGGTAATAAATGATTGAATATTTTATATCTAAAAACCACTATACGTGTACTTCCTCTCAGCATGCAGTATAATGAACCATATACGGCGATGTGAGTAGGAAATTCACTTCGTATTTACATGCTTTGGAGTTCGATTCCATTATGCGATACATTGAGAAAGTGTCTTTTGTCAGAATTGGAGATTGATCACCGACTTAAAGCAATTTGAAAGACAGAAACCGTCATATACATATACCTATATATATATATATATATATATATATATATATATATAGATAGATAGATAGATAGATAGATAGATCAGTTGCGATAGAACCGGCACATTGAGAACAATTGAATATGTACCAAAGTATTGAAGACGACATAAACAACTAAAGACTTGAAAGCATTGTCCCAGCATGGCTTCATTCTACTGAATGAAAAAAAGAAAAAGAAGTATAAAAAATTTCATACTGAATCAGTCAAATTATAAAGTTTGTCTGATTACTAATTAAAAGGTTTCTCAGTTCAAAATCCCATCTGTATATAAATTCGCAGAATCGATTAAATTGATAGAAATAACATGTCCAAGATAAATCAACCAATCATATCGGCTATCTTATAAAGAATATCACTGTAGCTTATTAGATGCTGGTTATAAACCTATTTCATATCGTGTTCTAACTTAGGTTACAAGGTCATTCATTTTGGGAAGTGGCATAATCACTTAAATCGACCACACTGTATTTGATTGGAATATACTTTTATCAACTCCCCAAAAAATGAATAGCATAATTATCGACATCTGCGTAATTTGAAATCAGAACGTGGAGAGATATATTGTTTTCATCCTTCTTCCAATTCACGCATCATACGTACACGCAAAATATACTTGAATTCATCGGTTTATTAAAAATGGTACAATATCACTAGATAGTCACCACTCGAGATTTAGTGATGCTTTAGATAAAAGGTTAAAGTGACCACTTTTTTTGTTAATGAAAATCGTTAAAACGATGTCGAGAAATAACAGAAACACGCCTCCATTAGAAAACTATAGATCATGGAAAGTGGAATTTGTTGAAAATAATTACTATTTTACTGCTGTATGAACTAATAATGTAACTGTTGCTGCCAGAATGCTATTAACTACAGCATATTTGTTTCACTTATATATGTAATGTGTATTTCAACATTATTACTTATTTGTCTTTTGCAGTATTCCAGATGGATAGAGCCCATTGCTTGACCTGTCGGAAGTATCAGTTGCATTAATCTTTTTTAGGGGGGAGGAAGGAAAAGCCTGTCATATTGATTACAGTACTTGGCAATACTTTATTTAATCGACTTAAGGATAAAAGAAAAAGTAGGCCTCGGTGGAATTTGAACTAACATCTTAAGAGACCGCAACTAAATTTCACACAGTAGTTTTGTCCACTCTCAACGGTTCTGTCAATCCACAAACTTCATTTTAGGACATGGGTTATATTTTTGAAGCTAATGAAATATGTGTCATCACTTCTTATCTAAAAACAGCTTTATTTTTTATGTAACAATCAACCAATGTATATTTTATTGCTCAATAGCAAAAGACTTAATGTAAGGGATAAGTTGCCGGATAATTTAATTGAACCTTTTTTACCTTTATTTCAGGACACAGGTATTACTGTATGGTCAAGACGTTTGCTTCACAACCACAGGATGCAGAACATCTTGTAGTTTTAGTTCCTCTCCAGTTGTACAGATATCCAGCTAACTCTCACACATCGTAAAAAGACAGGGGAAACTGGAAACAACGAAGCTATTATTCACACAAAACAATGTGTTTTAGGAGATAAAATGTATTAAATTGGTGATGCATTTCAGAAAGAAATGGACGCGGATCTTATTTAAAACGGGGGCCACATTTTTCATTAACGAAACACTTTGAAACTTGGAACACTGGTAGAATGTGTCATATAAAACATCTTTTTCTCTTAGTCTTCTTAAAAAAACAAGAAATCCCTAAGTTATTCCATGTTAAATTTGTCGTATTTCTGTAATTTCAACCAATCACTGACGTCCATTCAGCCGATATACATTAAGTGCCGACTACATAAACAAACGATTC
>NC_068986.1:259362-268192 GCF_001194135.2 Octopus bimaculoides
CTATGGAAATTAAATACGCTTTACACCGCTTAAGCAGCCAAAGGAGTAAATATAAACAACTGAATACTTGTCAGTGATTGGTTGAAATTATCGAAATAAGACAATTTTTTACATGAAATAAATTCGAATACAAAAATATTTTTCTGTTCTATAACACAAAATAGATAAGTATACGAAGTTTGAAAGTCTTTCCGTACCAAAAACACTACGTAAAACATTAATGAAAAATGTGGCCCCCGTTTTAAAAAAGATCCATGGACGCTATATTTCCATTTCCCTCCTCCTTTAAACTATTAGTTTATATCTAATGAGAAGAAACAAGCCGGACCTTCACCGTTTCTGTCAGAATTTTCTACACTGATGTAGTTTTGCAACTTAATGACGAAAATCCTATTCAATTTTCATAGAAATTAATAGTAAAGAAGTTTTTAAAAACTTTGAGAGTGAAATTTTAGCCAACCGGAACTTTCATTATCGACTTAACGGAAGTCGCAATTTCTGTGTTGACGAAGAAAATGAAAACATTTCGAAAGCTTGAAAGATTTTTTTTTTTAAGTAATGAAAATGAATTTATAGAAAGAAAATTAAAGTCATTACAACGAAGAAGCAATTTAATGAAATACAATGAAAATGTTTTATAACCTTTAAGTTTGGAAGGAAGAAGAAAACGTAATTAAAAGTCCTCACATGTGAGAAAGAAGAAAGAAAGAAAAGTCAATGCCAACGAAATTCTTCTTTGCACTCGAATAGTCATTCAAAGAGATTGCACTTTTAATAAAATATATGTACTCTTACGCATTGAGTGCTATTTCTCCTGTTTGTTCCAACAAAACTGCACACGCACACACACACACACATTCTCATATACACTCACACGCACACACACACTTAACTGAACATCAGCTGTCTTGACATTACCGATGAGAGTCTTCATATTATCCCATAGAATTTTCATTCTTGAAACGTCCATTTTGTTAAATGAAAAAGAAATGTTTTTTTTTTTTTAAATGACAAATGATAATAAAAACATAGCTTGCTGCACTGATTGAAACACCTGGCTGAGAAAAAGAGGGAAAAACAAGAAACAGAAGTTAAGCGGTTATTGCTGATGTTCTGAAAACAGAGAAGAGCAACACCCGGTTCTCGATAATGGAAGCTTTAGATGAGGTAACATTTCAAACCTTCAAAAATTTGTAACTTTTTTCTATTATTTATTTCGTCATTAGCATGCAAAAATGCATCAGTGTAGAAAATTTGTTGTGACGGAGCTAAAAAAAACCGTGCTAAGAAGTAAGAATTGCAGAGTCAATACACATAAATCTAAAATTGTGGAGAAGATTGAGTGTCAATGAGAAATTCCTACAAATTCTGTTAATACTATTTTCATTGTCTGACTGAAGTGATTTTCTAGTCTCACAAAGAACATTACCAGATTACACAACACCTTTTAGTCTGAATAATTTGAGAAATAATGCAAAGGTCTTATATAGATGCAAAATCATAAGAAGTGGTTGTATGTTATGCTCACCCATTTTTGTATTCTTTTTTGAAAGATATTAGTGACGTGAGTCAAGAGATGTCCATTCTAGGAAAGACTGAAACTAACTGTGCAACTTGAAAGCTTACCTTTCATTCCTTAATTTTAAATAAGTTTGTCTTAGCCATTTGATAAATTGATTTCGATAAAATATGTACAAAACTTCATTAAGTACGGGGATCGAGGTAATTAAATAAAATCCTTGAAAAGAGAGTTTTATCAAGAGAGTAAATCAATGATTAAACCTAGCCAGTGAGTAGATGAATTAATAGAAGCATGCACTTTATCCACTATAGCGTACTGATAAAACATTCTTAGTGGAAAATGTCAATGCTGGTTTGTCACTCGCCTGTCAGGTGATGAGTCAGACATACATAAATACATACATACATATAAGCTGTATGCATGTACACACATACACACACACACAGACACGCACACGCACGCACACACATATATACACACATACATACAGCAGGTGAGAGGTGAGTATGCTCAGTGTAGGAAACGCATTGTAGTGCTCAAATGTATTTCAGCTTAAACTCCTAATTCTTCGTCTAGAGCAAGACCCGCAGCGTCGAGGCCGACTGTAAGAGGAATCCAAATCGAGCTGCTATGGAGGTAGCAATGGAGATAAACACATCTAAGCTTTATATCGATATATTCACATGCATCATCAAAATAGAATAAAATATGAAGACTATATGTAACTTCTTAGCTCAACAACTGTCCCCGGAAGCTCAGAGTTACATAAAAAATCATTATCTATATTATAACGGAGAAAGCTGCTTATTAATTATGTAACAATTACTAAAAGAAAGCAATTATTAAAGGCTTGTCCATCTGGAAATTTTTTTATAAATTCATGTTCCAAGAAATTTCCTATAATTTCGATTTCTGGAGTTTATTGAATTTTTGAACTCCAATTTTTCACAAATTTAAATGTTCGTTGCATTCACTGCGGAGTATTCCATTTTCATTTGCAAAGTCTTCACTCTCTATTTCAATGTTTTCATTTCAAGTTTAATTTTTTTTATATATACCGGTGTAATGTCTGTAAAAAAATTAAGAAGTTATGGCTGTTTGTAACGCTATAAGCCTTACAATAATAACTATCCCGACCGATTTTAGCCATTTTTTAAAACTTAAAAACCATTGGAGGAGCCTTTTCGGTAAACAAAAAAAAAAAAGAAAAAATTGTAAATATTTTCAGACGAAAGGGTGAACAATTCAAAGGAGGTTTGGCTGTTGCTTCTAGCGCAACCCAACCACCCTCTGCTTTCACTCTCGCATGTAATGATGTTTTTTTTTCTCAATATTTTTCGGCCATGAAACACATTTTATGAAATGATGATACCGAAGTACACGTAGTCAATTAGTAGACTGCAAGCAAAAAAAAAAAAAAAAATTTAAAAATTGTAATCTAAATTTTTTACCCCCACCTCAATCAACCGAAGTCATGTGTAAGAAAAAAAATTCTAGCAGAAAAGTATGACATTAAAATGAATTATCGTTCACTTAACTGGTTTTTTAAATCACTGCGGATAAATGCCAGCAATGACCTTCTCAGGTTCTCCAGTATTTTAATTATAAGAAGAAACAATAGGGGGCTGAAAGTGGGGTTGCAAGAAATATCCTAATTTTTCAAAATTTTGTTTTTTTATAGCATTTATATGTATTTATAGGGAAAAAATATTGAAAAATACATGCGAGAGTGATAAAGGAACGAGGAGAGTTGTCGTGGGATGTGCTAGAAACAACAGCCAAATCTCCCTTAAATCACACTTCCCTCTGAAAATATTAACAATTAAAAAGCATTTTCTACCAAAAAGGCTTCTCCCATGGTTTTGAAGTGCAAAACAAAAAGGCCAAAATAGGTCCGGAGTGGGATGATGAACGAGGGGAGGGTGTAAAAAAATCTCAAAATATTTTTCATACAAAGATACCCCATCCCATCCTTTCAAAACTGTGTTTTAAAAAATGAGGAAAATCCCCGTCAAAACAGAGTAGCTCTAACTTATTTGGTTATCCTGATCCGAAACTCCGTTTTACAGAAACTCCTCTCCCCACCCCCTCGGAAACATTTTCCTGACAAATTTCTTTATAATTGTAATCTATGCCGCTTGAAAGGTATTTGTATAAACTTTCACAAATTGAGACCCATTTTCCTGAAAGTTATGAGGGGAAAAAATCGGATCATGTGAATTTTCCGAAATTCTCTTCACCCCCTCTCAAAAATTGTTTCCCATAAATCCCTATATACTATGAAACCACCATACCTAAAGCAGTATTTGTAGACAATTTCGTTATAAAGCATCCATACTTCTTGATATTATGAGGAAACAAAGTCGGGCACATATACATCTGTGGTTATGCCCGTTTGTTTATACGATTTTTTCATTTCATCTTTATTTCATTCATTGTTTGCAATGTTCTCTCATCCTCTCCCCCCCTCTCTCTCTCTCTCTCTCTCTCTCTCTCTCTCTCTCTCTCTCCCTGTCACACACACACACTGCAAAGCTAACAGATAAGCTGCTGAATTGAAATTGCTATGTTGCTTTGAGGGGAAGGTAAAACATGACCAACTGCTTCCTCCTCCGTATTTGGACTTCCTTGATGTTTGTTTAAAAAACAGAGATTATGACTGCGATAAAATAATGGAAGCAATATTTACTAAGCAAGTGAGCACTATTATACAAAGGAGACGTAAAATGTAAAAAAAAATATTAGAATTGGAATCAAATGTCAAAATATTATCAAGCGATTAGCAGAAAACTGCTCGGAAGGTGGTCTTTCTGCTAGTAATCATAATTTGAAGATGAAATGTGTCAAAAGTCATGGATATGTAACCGGTAACCAGTCAAAAGAAGATATCACAATGAGTCCTCTCATCAAAAGAAGAATGGCAAATGCAGTTCATATAATAATGTTAGAAAAAATAAAAGGTTGAATGGAATATATTGTAATATATTCATATGACTGCTTACCGCCTAAATACCCATTACCATTGGCACATTTCATCCGTAAATTATAATTATTATGATTATTACGTAACTCTGAGCTTCCTGAAATAGTTGTTAAGAAATCACTTATTTTTCTTCATATTTTATTCTGCATTTTTTGTACTCTATATAAATATCTTTATCTGAAGCCTAATCTCCATTATTACTTCTCATATACATACATACATACCTACATACATACATACACACAAGCCCACACACTTTGAAGGAGAGTATAGGGGTTTATATAGACTCCCATTACATACACATGACCGGTACCTTAATGATCGTCCTTGTAAAGGTGTGCCCTAAATTTAACCATATCAGCATTCGAAGTCATATTACTGGAATGACAAAGAACTTTGTCTTAAAGTCTACCGATTCCGGCGATGGAAAGTAATATCGTTACTTTTCTCTTTAAAATTAATAGCAAAAAAAAAAATCCACTTTAATTGTGATATCCATATCAAGTAGTAATCCATTTCACGTCGAGTGATATTATCATTAAAATCAATCCATTATCTTGAAAGAAACGAAGCTCAGCATATATGCAAAAAAAAAAAAAAGAAACAAAAAAAGAAACAATCTTATATGCGTGATGATAAAATAAAAGGTAATTCTAAAAGGAAAGCATTTCAGACTGGTAACCACTTTTTCCTTTATTGCACAATAAAGAACATTATGATGGGCTTTCAAATCCTCGAATAATGTTCATGGTAATTCGGTGTTATTTTATTATTCGGTTTTGCACTAGTTTGGTGTTTATCACATTTAAAATACATTGAAGTCTTTTTTTCCTTATTTTTTTCTGACTTTGTAAACATAGAGACACGAGAAGTTATGCAAATGTAGTGTCCAACAATTCTGTATATGACGTAAGTTTTCTTATAAATTTCTTTGGATTTTACGATGCTTACTTTATAGAACTTTGGAGAAATTATGATATTAATGAAACTGGTAAGAAGTTTGAACTACAGATGAAATAATGCAAAAAGAGGTGAGATATTATCAACGCACTGAAGTAAGGAAATACAAGAAAAAACACACACACACACACACTGCGCGAAATAATGAACAAAACTGCTGCTGTAATTCCATAAAAATTCGGCCATTGATAATTAATATTTTTAAGTAATTACTTCAGTTACTCTTATTTAGCACTTTGAACAAACTTGATCATTATTACTGCCTTATTAATAACTCTCAGCAAACGAGTGCCTGTCTCTATTCTATTCGGGTTTCCACATATTTAACACCTTTCAGACAATCAACTTTTGACACCCATACTAATATTCTAATGACGATATAGTAATTCCAGTCCATTTCAGTATTCACTTGTTCTAACCACTATGAGAGATAAACTGTAAAGCAAATTATTACTGAATGTTGTTAACAATTGTGTTAAAATATAAAGGTTATACTTGAAAGTACAGCATTCATTTCTACATTTCGTGTATATTTCTCTTCTCTCGTATTTTGGAAGAACCTACATAAAGTTCAATGCAAAACGCCGCATGTTATATGGGTAGTCAGATAAACCTGTTTTATATGGAAAGTAACTGAAAATCGCTCAGAAAATAATTGATTCCAATAAACTTATTACAAAGAAGCTTATGTCACAGTAACTTGATCAAGTTTTCATTGGGATCTCATAGATCTTAAGTTTACCGAATCGGAGTCTTAGTAAGGTCAATAAGTTAAAATTTTCTTATATCACTTTCAAATTCATAAAGATTTGCTTCTTTAACTACTTTCAAACATTGCATTCTGTTAAAATTATATTACTTTCTGCAATATCTACAAATAGATAAAACACGGATGGCTTTGAGGAAGGTAGTGAATATTACTTTATATAAATTCCACATTAATGCCATCACCGTTGGACGTTTTCCAATTCCTGCATATCTCATTTATTTCTTGTAAGAATGACTTCATGAAACACGTTTTCAGATTTTTCTTTTCAACTGAAAATAGTAACCAGAACAGTCATTCAGTTTTGTGTAATATGTATTCTGTGAATATCTCCAATAAAATGAATGTCTTAATTTCTTTTTACATTCATTTACGCAATCAATACAAAATTGTATGAGCCATGCTAGGTTTCATCTTCGAAGACAATATAAGCAATTAGTACAGCAAATAAGTTTGCAATGATCCAAAAATCTCCCCCAAACACTATTCCTGTTAGATGACAGGTAAAGTACCTTGCATACTTAGCTACGTTTTGAGTTCTAATTCTATCAAAGTAGAGTTATTTGCGCTAATACGGGAGTCAATATAAATGATTGCTTCCTCCCCAAAATGTGTGGCTGTGTTCCTACGCTAGAAATAAATTTTGAACGAGAAAATGAATAAAGTGTAACATGAATGAAAGCGAACGTTGGCGGCCAGAAGGGTATCGAGCCAGTAACTTTTCTCGAACATACACTGTAGTTTACTACTAGGCATTGTCATAATTCAATCTAATTCGCAGACTATTGGTTGTTTACTACATTATCACGCAGAGTACACATACATGCATAGTGATAACTGTAAGTCATGCAGTTCTGTAATATAGATTACAATGAGTTTATAACATTTGTTAAAATACACATCGTTACTTAAGAGAATACCGCCCTTTTTTGCAAACTGCAATCTCCAGTAATTTGTTCCCCTTCCAGCATTTCTTTCATTTGCGAGCAGAACATCGGAATTGTCTAAAGATAAAAATTACAATTACTTTGGAAGTATTTTGCAGAAGAAATGGAAAACAATTTCAGCATTGAATGCAAATAAAAATTATCGAAAATACTTTTAGAAACGGTTTTGATTCAGACGTGGAATCATTTCTGCAGTAAGAATCTGCATAGTTGTCAAGTTGATAATTATTCAAGTGAATGAAATTAACTTTTTACCAATTAACTGATTGAGTAGCTTTCAACACAACGTAGCCTGCTGATTTGTAACAGATAGTCAGTAGGAATAGAACGAAGGAGAGAAATCCTTATGAAATTCTATTCATCAATCAGATAACAGACTTATTTTAGATATTTTCTTATTAACACTCAAGATACGATGTTAGATATAGTATCCATATCCACATGTGCATTCGGACTCACTCGCACACAGATATTTCCACACACACACACACACACACACACAGAAATGTACGCATACACACAGAAATGTACGCATACACACAGAGATTATTTAGATTACATTTCAAGGATGTCAACGAAAAGCGAAAGTCCAGTGCACAGATAGCAAAGCGAATAGTTATTGTCAGTGTGCTTTGCTGTGAATGATGAGTAACGTCATCGCCTTCGGCAGCGGCAACTATTTCAAGTTTCTCAGTAATTTATTTCTTCTATTTCATTTGTCATTTAGCGTTAGATGTTTCTGACGACTGCGAAAACCGAAGCTTGCATGGGTAATGTGATCGTATAAGTTGAATTTGTTATACAGTATTGGACATGATTGCACTTGATTATTGCTTGGTATCCATTTCATAGGGTTGACACAGCAACAACTTAGTGGACAACGGATCTGGTTTGTTGTTTTAAATTGTTTCCTTTTTCTGAAGGCACAGTGGGATAGACTTCCAAAAGTAACACAGCCAACACGAATTTCATTTTCGACAAATTTCTCGGAGATACATTGTATTGAAAAACATTTTCCAAAGTAGGTGACATTATCTTCTTGTTCCATAGCGTTGTTCAAGATGGCGGTGTTGAAATCTGGAAAAGTTGTCCGATAAGTAGATTGTGCGAGCAGTTTTGTTCTGATGATGATGATGGTCGTTTCAATGTGATCGAATACGTTCTGAAAGTTAACTTATTGCGTTTTCTAATGTGTATGTGCTAGAGACGTATTCCCTTTCGCATTTACAATTCAGTAATATGGATAATGTCAGTCATTGTGAGCAGAGTTCGGACAGGTTGAAAATTTATACATCATAGCGATACTCGATTGACATTACTGTGTTGCTGATTCGTAATAGTTCATGGTACATGACTTCCAAGAATGCTGGAGCAACAACAATAATAATCCTTTTTATTATAGGCACAAGGCCTGAAAATGTTGGGGATGGGGATAGTCGATTGGGGAGGGGGATAGTCGATTACATCGACTCCAGTATTTCACTGGTAATTAATTTATCGACCCCGAAAGGATGAAAGGCAGAATTTCAACTCAGAACGTAGCGACGGGCAAAATACCGCTAAGCATTTCGCCCAGCGTGATAACGATTCTGCCAGCTCGCCGCTTTAATAATAATAATAATAATAATAATAATAATAATAATAATAATAAG
>NC_068986.1:268202-270195 GCF_001194135.2 Octopus bimaculoides
AAGAAGAAGAAGAAGAAGAAGAAGAAGAAGAAGAAGAAGAAGAAGAAGAAGAAGAAGAAGAAGAAGAACAATGTGTCAAAACCTACCAAAAGCTGAGCAAGTAGTAATACCTTGAAATAGAAATTGGCAAAATGTGGAACCTGAAGACCAAAACTACATGTCGTCATAGGTGCCTTAGGAATGATAGTAAAAGGGGTCGATTGCTACCTATCTCAGATACCAGGAAACCCCAAAATGGAAGAAATTCAAAAGATAGTGCTCATGGTAACTGCTCATATCTTACAAAAAATATTGTCTATGTAATCACAAAACCTTTTTATATTTTGAAGACATTGTCAAAATTACTCTTAAATGTACATAAGAGCAAATATCTTTTACAGCCACCTTACCGTCATCTTATAAACAAATTACTTTTAAAACAAACATCTAGTTTTATTATGTTTTGACAGACATTCTCTAAAACAATACAGTGTGCAAAACCAAAAATATGGTAGCCTAGTCATAACACCAACTTGAACTTCTAACTTGTTGTCTCTGGGTGAGACTGGGAAACAACTTGTACAAATACAAACCAAAAACCAAACATATGATAATAATAATAATAATAATAATAATAATAATAATAATAATAACAATAATAATGATAATAATAATGATAATAATAACGACCACAAACCCGAAGGCATCATCGAAAATGATAATGCTAAGATCCTGTGGTATTTTATGATTTAGTTTGACCATGAGATAGAGAATAGGAAACCAGACATAGCCTTAATTGAGAAATAAAACAAACTATACTGGATCATAGATATAGCATGCCCAGCTGACAACAAGGTATGCGATAAGGAAGAAAGAAAAGTCGAGAGATATGACAGATTAGCTTGGTAGCTTAAGCAGTTGTGGTCGATGACAAAGGTGGTTGTAGTACCAGTAATTGTCGGAGCCTTGGAAACAGTGAGTAAAAATCTTGAGAAGTACATGGAACAAATAGAGGATGCAATAAGGGTAGAGCACTTGCAGAAAACAGCACTGCTTGGAACCGCTCGAATACTCTGGTGCTCGAAAAATAAGAGGCGTTACTTTGGTTCACTGGTAGCGAACAGCTGACATCGTAGTACATCTCCAGCGTTAGAAGCTGTGCAAAGACAACAACAATAATAATAATAATAATAATAATAATAATAATAATAATAATAATAATAATAATAATAATAATGTTAATTATTATTATTATTATTATTATTATTATTATTATCATTATTATTATTATTATTATTTTCATTATCGTCATCATTATCATCATCATTATTATTATTATTATTTTATGTTTGACTTTTGTTTTGCATTTGTACAAGTTGGATCCAAGTCTCACCCAGAGACCTCAAGAGACAACAAGTTAGAAGTTCATGTAGGTGTTATGCCTAGGGTACCAAATATTTGGATTTGTACAGTTTTGTTCAAGTGAATGTTTAAGAAACCATAAGAAAATTATGTGTTTGCTTTAAAATTTGAGATCACATAGACAGTATTTTACGTAGGATATGGGCAGTTCCCATGAACACTATCTTTTGAACTTCAGCCATTTTGGTGTTTCCTGGAATTTGATCTAGGTAGTAATCAACCCGTCTCGCTGTCATTCCCAGGGCACCTATGACAATAGGTATTGTTTTCGTCTTCAGATTCCACATTTTGCTAATTTCTATTTCAAGATCTTTATATTTGCTCAGTTTTTGGTAGGTCTTGACAGATACGTTTATATCGATTGGGACAGTCATATCAATGAGGAGGCATGATTTTTGTCTGAAGTCTTTCAGTATGATGTCTGGCCTATTTGCGTCTATCTTTCTGTCAGTTTGAATGGTGAAGTTCCAGAGGAGTGCAATGTGATCATTTTCAAGTACTGGGGGTGGTTTGTGTTCCCACCAGTTTTTATCATGGGGCAAGTCCAGGTTTTTGCATATTACCCAGTGAATATATTGTGCAGCTCTATCAT
>NC_068986.1:270917-275808 GCF_001194135.2 Octopus bimaculoides
TTATTATTATTATTATTATTATTATTATTATTATTATTATTATTATTATTATTATTTATTTATTTATTTATTTATTTTGGGTGCAACCATTCTATAGACTGCTTGGCCAAATGGCTGAAATTTACTAATAATAACGTTGCATCATTATATCTAGACATTGATTTTATCATCATCATCATCATTGTCAATCTTGTAAGAAACATTTTCATTATTGCCGCCAATAACTTTGCTACCATTGCCATCGTTATTAGCATTGGCATCATCAGCATCATTATCATCAACATCATCACCATCAACATCATCGTCATCATCATCATCATCTACCGGCTCGATCATCACTGCAAACATTAATAACATACCACCAACACTTCCAGCATTATTGCACACACCAGTCCCTCTACCACCACCACTATCATCATCATCATCATCTTCACTTCTATTACGAATAACACCACCTCTACACTCCTATCACTCACACTACCACTATTACATTCATCAGCTCTTATATAATCATTTCCCCAATCTCTAATACACCAAATTATCATTGCTACTACAACCACCACCACCACCACCACCACCACCACTACTAATACCATCATCAGTATTACCACACTAGCATATTGCCATAACTCCCACCAACACAATTATCATAACTAATTAATATTGTCATTGTCATTTCTGTTTACTAATTTCATAAAACAGCTGAAGTCTTTGTATCACCATTCATGAATTACACCACGTCAGATTAAAGTAACGACAAGCCATGAAAGATTCTCCTTTCAGAAACAGCTGAAAGGATGACCAGATCAGTTTGTAGGCATACAATCAGCTTCATTTCCGTACGACTGCAATAAACCAGTGCAGCTTTGGTACTGTTAAGAGAGGTTATTATGTCTACGGACGTGATTATTTGTTTCCCTTTTAGTACAAATTTTCATTTCTAATATCTTCAGAGTCATTAAAAAGTCAGACGAAATCTATAACGGTAATAATTCTGGCATCTTGCGTTTTGGGTTCAAAATCCGTTCAGGTTAACTTTGCTTTTCGCCTTTCCGAGTCAATAAATAAATTACCAGTGGTTTTGGTGAAACGGCGAAATCGTTAGAGCTTTGAACACGATCTTTTAGGTATTTACTCTGGGCATTTACGTTATTGGAGTAGACTTAGCCTATCAGCGAGTTTAACACCACCACTGGTATCTCAAGAAGTTTTAGCATAATCCATTTTATTCGGTCCTGGTCTATGGAAAAAATTAGGCGGTAAGTACCATATAAATTTGACAATTATAGAACTTATGTAGAAGTGAAACCTTTTTCCCATATCGTCTAACAGAAAACTAAGAAGGTCTGGAAACAATGATTTTGGATCTCGAAACTTTAAGATTCCAAACAAACTGCAAACGAAATTTTAAAAATCTTTCATGAAAGAGATAAATCTGGAACATGGCCTGGTTTTAACGAAGCACACACACACACACACACACACACACACACACACACACACACACACACAAACACACACACACACACACATACAAACATACACATTCGCACACAACGGACTCTGCTTAGGCTCCGTTTACAAAATTTCACTCACAAGGCATTGATCAATGTTGACAATGCATCTGTACATGCATCAATAGGACTGGCTAAGGTTTTTTTGAGGAGGAATTGTAGTTGTCCATGCATGTAAGTCTTCTCCCTATATGTCACTAATATCGCAGTCAAACCCAAAATGACATTCTTAACTCTCTGCTGACACCTTAACTTCTCAAGAAAACTTCGCTATGAGAGGTCTCCCTTGACATTTTCCAAGTTATAAAATAACAGATTGAGAGAGGAAAAGATATATATATATATATATATATATATATATATATATATATATACACACATAGAGAGATAGAGGGGGAAGAGAGGAAGACGGAGAGTGAGGGAGAAGAGTTGACTCCCAGTACATTGTTTAAGACATCCCGGAGAATAAAGTCAATGTTGACCTCGATAGTATTTGATCGCAAACAGCAAAGCCGAAACAAATACCGCAAAGCATTCAACCATACGCTGGAACGACCCAACCAATTAGCTGCCGCCTTCTCTCCCTTCTTCTCCGCATCCGCTTCATCCTCTTCTTCCTCCTCCTCCTCCCCTTCTTCTTCTTCTTCTTCTTCTTCTTCTTCTTCTTCTTCTTCTTCTTCTTCTTCTTCTTCTTCTCCTTCTTCGTGTCCTTATTCTTGTTCTTGCTGTTCTTCAAACGGTCGCAACCGAAGTGCATCTATAAGCTTTGATAGATCCCCAGTTTCATGTGTGTTTCTCTGTCAATACATAACATCAATGTACTTGAAAGCTCTTCGCTCTCTATCAAATTGCAGAAGTCTCTGATAGGGTCTCCTATTCAGTGTGATAACAGGGATCAGCAAAGCCTTTCCTTCGTTGAATAGATATGAGTGGAATGCGTTTGCACCATGATATATTTTCAATCTTCATTAGAAACCTGGTAATCATGAAGCGCCATCTCCATAGTCCGAGTTTAACTTCCTTACAGAATGACTGCCTTAGTCTACTGTGTTCATAGTGCATACAAGGGGTGCTGAAAAGTTTTTGGCTTTAAGGATATTGCGAAAGGCCTTCAGAGTTCTTTTACAGGACTTAGAAAAACTGAAGGACAGCTGCAATAAGTATGTGAATTTGAGAGGGGAATATGTTGAATAAAATCATAATTAACTAATTCTCCTGGATTTTCTTTTACCCAAAGTCAGGAACTTTTCAGCACCACATTGTATATCGCTCTCCAGGGAAGACAATTAGAAAACTCGGTTCAGACGAACCTATAGACATGCATCTAAAGCAATATATGACATTTTAACTGTTATAACTTTCCTGCAGTCATTTTAGTATTGAATAGTCAATAAAAATATTGACAACGTCTGATTTTGTAGCATCGTCTTTTTTTCTTTCATATAAAATAAACTTCCCGATATTTTGAATGACACCTCATTTCGGTTGATGTTAGCGATTAGATACTTCAGTGGACAGGTGAAATTATGAGTAGACATCTAGACAATATCAACTTTATATTGCTATTGCTGCACTGACTTTATTTGAATCGGGACTGAGGCAGATTACCATTCTTCTCGATGCAAAAATGAGAAAATACAATCGAAAAAGATAAAAACAAGTGAAGCTAGAGTGAAAATATGGAACCTACCATTTTCTCCTTGAGGCTGTTTTTAAGATTCTTCCTTGGTATAAGTTAGTTATTTACTGAAATATATCCAAGCATACAGCGTGAAAGTGTTTTGCTATATTATAAACAAAATATATCCTAGATTAAAAAAGAATGACTTATTTTGCTAGAAAACAAATTCTTTTTCGATCTGTATGTATTTATTTAGGATAAGTTTTTTTATAACAAGGCTTATTATAAAAAAAATGTCTGAAAGTATAAAAAAAAAGATAAATATATTTCATTACATGTGAGAGACACAGAAGCGAATACATTAATATACAACTGAAAATTTGATGTATATATTCATGACAGAAATATCAAAATAGACAAAGCGCTTAGTCGAGCAGATTTATTCATTGAAAGGGCTGCAGCTTATAACCTGAATGTCTTTCTTCAGGCAAGGTGGTAAAGTGTAGTTTAAGGAAAATATGGCTCCTATTTTCAGCAGATCTAGCGTATATGCAAAGGTTCCCTCGTTCACTGCAGAGAGAAATGTGTTGCGACAACGATTTAGTTCAAATCTCATAGAAGTCTATTTTGTGAGTATCTTTCCGGGATAATATTCCAAGTACCACTAAAAACTGAATGCAGTGTCATCTCACATTTCTTGTTAACCATGATAATAACAGCGGCAGTAACAATCGCAAGGAAAAGACGAGCAACGATATCGAATATTAAAATAGAAAAGGTAAATACTCAAAACTTAATATATCCCAAATATGCCATGAGTTATAAACAATAAGGTAAATTATAATTTAAAAGACATTGTTAAAATTTCTAGACTTTAATATATCTGCGATGAAGGCAGCAACTGCACCTGTAGCGTCAGGTAACCTCTAGACTTCTGAACGCATAGATAAGCGTATAGATACGTATAAATGTATCTTCTATCCTTCATCTTTTACTTGTTCCAGTCATTGACCTGCAGCCATGCCGAGACATCGTTTTGGAGGGTTTAGTCGAACAAATCCTCCCCCACCCCAGCTCATAGTTTTTAATCCTCTTATTTTATTGGTAGAGGTTGTTTTTAAGGATATGACATGTGTGATTGTGAATACATTTACGTATCAGTGCTTCTAACTTTGCGCTTATATTATTATTTCTACATGTAAATTTTACCACTAACTCTTCAAACAATACCCGCCCTGCATCGTTTTCCCCTGTAAAATTAGTACAAATTTAAATGAATTCCAAGTTGATTGCTCTGACCGCTGTTCCAATAACGCCATTATAGATAAAGTGAAAATGACAACAGAAGAGATTTATCCTGAATTTGATTATTAGGAAAACGAGAATAATGTTTCTAGTTTTTAATTAAAATGTAATTAGGAATTTACAGTTAGTAAAAGCTTGAGGAAGTTCATTAGAAATGAGTTGATTCGTGTGATGATAGTACCAGTATAGAGTTAAATGGTTTTCGATCTACTGGAGATCGAATCTATTGATATCAGTAGCAGCAGATAATTAAATTCAATCAACAAAAGTCAACCCGAAATCAAACTGAGATTAAAATTAACATCAAACAGATTAGAAATTCGTGCTAAGTCTGAAATAAGTATGATATAAGAACATAATAGTAAATATATTTTGTTTAGGTCAAACACGTAAAGGTTGACCTGGTGGTATATATATATATATATATATATATATATATATATATATATAT
>NC_068986.1:276297-281698 GCF_001194135.2 Octopus bimaculoides
TATATATATATATATATATATATATATATATATGTGTGTGTGTGTGTGTATATATGTATGTATATATATATATATATATAAGGTTGAGGAGGGTATTGGATTTATATGGGTGCGTATGTGTGCGTGTGTATGTGTGTGTGTGTGTGTGTGCATATCTGTGTGTACATGTGCACGTGAGTGCGTGTAGTGAGTGAACATAAATTAATTGGTGGCATTATGCAAATTCATATTGTTGAATGACTGCCATTTCTTCAGGCGATATTCCACAGGAATATCTAGCCAAATATTTTGACAAAGTAAGGAAGTAAAAATTTATAGTAAAACAAAACCGAACAAGAAAGGTTCAACGGAGAATGGACACATGGAAATGTCCAACCGTTTAAGAAGAGCATACATTACTTTGGTTGACTGAAATCAAGAAGCTTGATTCGTCGCCGATTTCAATATCTCCACCCTATGTTGAATTCTTGGCCGTAGTCCAATGATTAAAACAAGTAAAAGTAGAGACCTAAAATTTGTACATTTGTTAGTGATAGATACCCTTGTTGTAACCTACGCGTTTCTTCCCACGCTGACGAATGTATGAATGATCTTTTATATCAGGTTTACACATTTGATATATCGCAAATCATCTTCATTACATATAGTTTCTTATGCAAGTCAAACGTAATGATTCATTGATTGCTTCATTTAAACACCTAAAAATCAAAACCGTTTTAACGTTAGTTCCACACATATTTTCCCTAATGTTAAAATTTCTTTTTTATTGCTAATATAGCTAATAAACAAATATAGGACCAAAACGTAGAAGTCCTCCTAGGCGATTGCTAAAATATGTAGCTGCCAAACCAATTCTGAACAAGTGAGACGAAATTTCAAAATTTAACTTCTAACTAAAACCACAAATTTCAAGCCATAAAACTAGAAAACTAAGAAAAGGAAAAATATTTAAAGAATTTTTTTAAACTACAGTCTTAGAACTCATATCTGTCAACGAAGAATTGTTGTAGCTTTTTTTTTTTTTTTGAAGAATATTTCACCAGTATAAGAAAACTGAATCATCGCCAGCTGAACTAGTGTATACTATATATTATAAGTAGTATTCACCAAAGAATTATAAATGAGAAAGAGGATACAATTTTTAAGACTTGCCTTGAGCGACAGCTCTGTCTATCCTACGATTAATTTTTACACATTTGTGTATTTTTGTAAGTTCATCACACAAGATTTCATTAGAATTCATATGAAAATACGCTCTTATGCTCTAAAGATTCTTCAGAATTTATTATACTTGTTCTTACACGTTTTATATAAGAACTCTTCAGAGAATTATATGCTATCACCAAGTTGTTCTCATTAGGAACTGCTCAACCCCAGCCGGTGTACATATAAATGAGCTTCAAATACACTTTAATTAACAGTTTGAGAATCAGGAGCAAGAAACTCCTAGTAACGACTGACACAGGCTCGGTTTTCAATAAATATTATTTCATTGTACATTATTTACATTATTTACATTTGACGGATATTTGTCCTCATCTTGTTTGTTGCTAACACGTTTCGGTTGATATACCCTCCAGCCTTCATCAGGTGTCTTGGGGAAATTTCGAACCTGGGTTCTCATTCCTAAGGTATTTTTCGATGTTGTTGTTGTTGTTGTTGTTATTATTATTATTATTATTATTCAGGTCACTGCTTGGAATCGAACTCGGAATCTTGGGGTTAGTAGCCCGCGCTATTAACCACTACGCCAATTATAAAGAAAAGAGAGGATGAAACCAAAAAACTGTCCACAGTCTGTCTACCCTATGTGAAAGGCCTCTCCGAAAAAGCTACAAAAGATGTGCGGCCCATATGACACCAGGACAGTATTCAAGAGTAATACAACACTTCGCAAATATCTTCATCGAGTAAAACCGCCAATAGAAGAGAATACGACCAAAGACTGCGTGTACTCCATCCCATGCAGCTGTGATAGGTTATACAAAGGCGAAACATTCTGCCCCCTCAAGGTAAGGGTAGACGAACATCGCAAAGCTGTGACACGAGGAGATATTGATAAATCGGGTATAGCTGATCATGTATGGAAAAATGGAGTCCATCTCCCCCTGTGGGATGAAGTTAAAATAATAGAGAGAGAACACCACTGAAAAATACGAAAACTAACAGAAGCAGCACATATGCTAGGACACAACAACCTCCTAATCAGACCGAGTGCAGCTATGAATAGCATATGGGAACCGGTATTGAGGAAGGATAGAAAAATAATAGATTTATAAGCCTTAAAATTCACCCCACAATTGCCCACGGGCTTCTAACCCCAAGATTCCCAGTTCGATTCCAGGCAGTGACCTGAATGATAATAATAATAATAATAATAATAATAATAATAATAATAATAATTATCATTCCTTAGGAATGGGAACCCAGGTTCAAAATTTCCCCAAGACACCTGCTGAAGGCTGGAGGGTATATCAGCCGAAACGTTGTGTTAACAACAAATAAGATGAGGACAAATATCCGTCAAATGTAAATACTGTACATAATTCCTCATCTCTTAAATATAGAACTGTATTATTTAATTCTGTCTTTCAATGCTAAGAACTTCCTTATTTCCATCTACTACCACCACCGATACCACATCACACACGCAAAAAGAAAGAAAACAAAAGAGACCAATTTCCTTCGTTTGGCAATTTTAAATTGAAATATGCAGACTACAATTAAAAAGCGAAAATTGAGGACACTCAATATTCTTGAACAAATTTCTTTGTTAGCAATCAACTTTAGTTTGACAACTGCAAGTAAGATGGAACAGCAAGGAAAACTGTACCGCAGTTAAATGTCAGTTACAAATCAGTAGGGAAGATGCCTCTGAGCATTTAATCGACTTGTTCCAATTAACAGTTATTTCTTCCTCAAATCACATCCAACTATTTTTTAAAATGTAAAGAAACTAGTGACAAATTAAATAAGCAGTAGAGTAGTCTGAATAAAATACAGGATCGTCACGGTTAGAAGGTTTTGATAATAGGTCACTTTCAGCAGCGCTGACCTGTCACTTTTTTTTTTACTTGTCGTGTCTAGAAGACAGTTAGCGTAACCGCGCAGGAAAAAATACTTGGCGGTATTTCTTCCGACTTTACTGAGTTCAAATGCCACTGAGGTGACCTTTGCATTTCATACGTCCAGGATCGATAAAACAAGTACCAGCCGGACACTGGGTCGATGTAACCGACTTATTGTCTACCCCCGAAATTTCTGGCCTTGTGCCAAAATTTGAAACTAATATTGGAACACATCAAATTCGACACTCTTGTATTTCTGCTGTCCACCGATAACAGCGATAATTACTTCTAACAAATGCACAAAGCCTATAATAATGGCTCCAATACTTTGCAGGTGCTTTATTTTATCAAATCCCGAAAAGATGAAAGAGAAATTTGAATTCGATGGGATTCAAACTCAGTATATAAACTACCAAAACTAAATCACACGATGCATTGTCCAATGTTCTAACGATTCTGTGAATATTTGGCCTTGATTTTCTATCCTCAAATATGCATGGACTCATAATGGCAGCATCGGGAAATACGGAGTGTCTTGAGCACTTTTGAGTTTATGGAGCCTATCTCTCTGCAGATCTGAGTACAATCACTTTCTTTCAGAAGGAGTGATACAGAATTACAAAAGATGGAGACAGACAGACAGACAAAAAAGGGGGGGAGGGGGAAGAATCAAACTCAGTCCAAGACCAGTGCTTTATGTACTGAAACCGAAAACATGGAGGTTAAATTTGAACTCAGAAGTATTTGAGTCAGAACATTTACCTCAAGGCATTGTATCCTACAATGTAACCAATTCGTCAACTCATGGCTTCCAGAATTCGCTAAAATAATAGAAATTGAAGAGCATGAATTGTCTCTAATAATTTTACTAATACGATAACCATTGCCAATTTAACTACTTCTGTAGACAGAAATGTTAAATGGATTTTTCAGAGTATAAACCTTCAGAATTCACAATATGTATATTCTTTGGAATAGAATCAATATTTTTATATACGAGGAAAGGAAAGTGGGAAGATGTGACATTCATACCTTTTCGAAAAGTAATAACTCTGTACGTAAAATGCGATGACTTCAGTGGAGAATCAAGACTTGTTTGTAGACTCAGCAGGAGTGCATCCGGCGATGCACAGCGTTGATAGCAATACTGTTGTTGCCGTCAACATCACCATCTTCGAATTGCTATAGCTCATCTTCTTCTTCTTCTTCTTCTTCTTCTTCTTCTTCTTCTTCTTCTTCTTCTTCTTCTTCTTCTTCTCCTCCTCCTTCTATTACTAACAGCCACTAAAAATAAAATTCTAATAACATTAACCATTTTATGTCGATCATTATTTCATAGTTATAAGCTGTGTACAAACACTTTTTTTAATATAGAACTTTGTATTTTTAGACATATTGTAACAGAATGTTTTAAATATTTGTTTGCATCAACCACAAAATATTCATATGGACAACTACAATAACAATAATGATTGATCTACTAGCCTTAACAGCAGCAACAACAACAGCAGCAATCAGCACAATAAGGACGCAAGTAGTTGGAGTAGTAAAATATTGATAGTGACGCATTCAAAGTATTGATTGTGATATACTTTCCTTCTTGAAAATCTATTTAGAGGTTAAGAAAATATAAAGTGGAATGAGATAGGAGATTGGTAAACACAGAGAAAATAACGGTGAATATTGGAAACATCAACATCGACAATGGAAACAACAATAAAACAGCAGCAAAAGTAACAACATGAAAGCGGAAAACAAAAGCAAAATCAACAGATGTGTTTTCTTTTGCGATTTTGTTTTTGTTTTGTCTTACACCAATTGTCGAACTTTGTGTGTTGTGTAAGAATCGATCGTAAAATATTTGCTCAATTATACAGTCGTCTCGTTCACATGAAGCAGGCTCAAAATAGCAAAATGGCGAAACAATTATTTTGATACAAAGACATTCAATTGAATGAGGACAATTAAACGGAACTGTTTTCAATAAAATAAGCAAAAATAAATAAATAAATAAATAAAAAAGATAGTTTTCTATTGCCAAGACTTTTCAAATACCTCTTCGTCTATTTACTAAGTTGGGACATAACAGGTCTATTGTCTTTTTTTAATTATCTGGTTATCTCTCTAACACCCCCTTTCTTAACATATATGTGCGCGCGCGCGTGTGTGCGTGCGTGTGTGGGTGTGTGTATATAAATATACACATATATATATACAAATAGATATATATGTATATGCATGGATGTATGCATATGTATATATATATATATATATATATATATATGTACAGACATAAATACATGCGTTTACGTATATATGCATACACATATATA
>NC_068986.1:281983-287100 GCF_001194135.2 Octopus bimaculoides
CGACTGCGGCCATGCTGGAGCACCGCCTTTAGTCGAGCAAATCGACCCCGGGACTTATTCTTTGTAAGCCTAGTACTTATTCTATCGGTCTCTTTTTGCCGAACCGCTAAGTGACGGGGACATAAATACACCAGCATCGGTTGTCAAGCAATGCTAGGAGGACAAACACAGACACACAAACACACACACATATATATATACATATATACGACGGGCTTCTTTCAGTTTCCACTCACAAGGCTTTGGTCGGCCCGAGGCTATAGTAGAAGACACTTGCCCAAGGTGCCACGCAGTGGGACTGAACCCGGAACCATGTGGTTGGTAAGCAAGCTACTTACCACACAGCCACTCGCATTAATATATATATGTGTGTGTATGTATCTGTGTGTATGCAAAATGACCAATATAGGCCTGAGAAGATAATATTTATAGAGAAAACCTCAATACACAATTATGTACAATGCGTTTATATATATTATTAGTAATTCATTCGTTTCACGGACCATCTATGTGTGTGTGTATGTGTGTGTGTATATGTGTGTGTGTGAGTGCCGGCTTTGCTATCTTAGTGTGGTCGTATAATATGGATGGCTATAAGCAGCAGTAATACTAGGTAGTATTTGTTGTATCAGCTTGCAGTTGTCAGCCGATACATTTTTTTTCCACGGAAAATAGGGAAAAAGTCGTAAACTTCCATTTTTATGCTTAATTTCTTCAATCTTAGAATAATTAAATACCTTGCTGTGGTGGCTCCATTAAACAATTAATTTTGGGACTCTTGCTGCTACGGCCAAACATTTGTATACGCATACTTTTTAAAATCGATAATGAAGTTTGTGAGAAAATATTTAACCAAATCAATTTTATTTGAGCAGAAGTTATTTTCGATTTCAGTTTTTTTCTCTCCTTTTTCCACATTTAAACAACTCTTGCAAAAAATCTGTTATTAATTAAATGCAAAATAGGAAAATCTGTTCCCGTTCTGACATAGTAATTTTGACCGTAGCGAACATCCTGTAGCGAACATCTTCCATATGAAAAGTAATTATCTTCGCCAGGAAATATGCAGTTAAGCAAAAGCAAATACATAGCGGGAAGTGAAATTTCAAATTCCATAACAATATTTGTTCTCTTAACCATATTGTTATATATAATCTTATACTGTTTCTTGTATATTTGGCTTCCAATAATTTTTATATTTTTATTACAAGTTTTAAATGTTTTGTTTTATTAGCCTCACAATTTACTTCATTCCAGAATCCAATATTTTTTATTATCTTCCCACGTTCCTTTATTTTTATTTTTATTCAGAACTTATTACTCACTTTGTAGACAAGAAAGAAAATTTCGAAAGCAGTAAAGCTGTAAGGACAGCAGATAAATATTGGATATTTACCTTTATAAGACAGAAAAAAAAACTCAGCAGGCGACTTCGGGATCCTTTAGAAACCGGCTGAGTGCTCTTACCATTAAGCTAAACGTCCCTCAACGTCCCTCAAATCCTGTAGCAGCCTGCTGGCAACGTTTCCCCGTTTTATAATGATAAATACCCGCTCTTTCTCAGCTGTTCTTACAGATTTACTGCATTCGAAGTTTACTTTCTTGTCTACAAAATACCAACTACATTCGACGCTTCCAAAGTTTGTTTATGAATGATATTATTCACCGTTTTCATCCAGTGACATCATTTTCCTCGTATTTACAACGATACAGCATCACTAAAATCTATCATATAAGCTCTAAAATAGATATGTATTTGTTTATTCTTTTACTGATTTAGTCATGGGAGGGTGACCGAGCTGTGGCATCGTCGATCGTATCGACCCTAGCATTTATTTGAACATGATACACGTTATTCATGAAACCGGTAGGTTAAGGCATTCTGATATAAAGTGGTACAACTCAACAGGTTTTGTATCAATAAACACAGGCATAGATATATACACCGTCATACACACGTGCATGCACACAAATACACACAAGTCCGCACACGCATACACAAATACACACACGCCGCACATGTCCACACACGCACACATACGCCACATGTGAGTGCAGATACATACAGGGGTTGTACAAAATAATGGAAACACCTTAAAATTTCAAACAAATTAATTTTAATATGGGGTAGGACTGCCTTTGACGGTAATTACAGCTTGAATTCTACAAGGTATGGACTCGTACAAAGATTGAATTGTTTCCAAAGGAATTTTTGTCCATTCTTCAGCTAAAACAGTCTCCTGTTCTTGTACTGATGATGGTGGAGGATATCGACTCCTTACTTGTCTTTCTAAAATGCACCATAAACGTTCAATAATATTGAGATCTGGGGACTGTGGTGGCCAGATAAGATGTTCAGCTTCACTAGAATGTTCCTCATGCCATTCAGTAACAACTTTAGCTGTGTGATTTGGTGCATTATCATCCTGAAAGATTGCGTTTCCCTCTGGAAACAGTTCTGCAACCATAGGATGAATTTGATCAGATAAAATGCTTGAATAGCCTTAACTATTAATTCTGCTGTAAAGAGAAGCCATTGGGCCGGCGGATTTCTAAGATATAGCTCCCCCCCGTCCCAGATCATCACAGATCCTCCTCGATGTTTCACAGTTGGAAGAAGGCAGTCTGGGTCAAATGCTTCGTTTGGCTGTCTCCACACGTATACTCGGCTGGTGGTCAGAAATAAGGTAAGGGATGACTTGTCCGAGAAAGTTAAATTCTTCCACTGCTCTAGGGACCAATTCTGTAGGGTTTTACTCTACTCTAAACGCATTGCAACGTTTGTTTTTGAAATTAGTGGTTTTCTGATTGCAGCCCTCCCGTGAAATCCGGCAAATCAATTGATATGACCAAAGTAGAAAAGATGAACATTGAAATTGCTTTCAAGCTAAAGAAATGAAAACATTACTCGTGTAATGAAACATGAAAGTAGAGAAACAAGTACTAAACACAAAGGTAGTGACACTAGAACTAAACATAACGATAGTACAGAAGTAAACATGATTATATTGTGATTACAGGTAAACATAAACGCGAGAAGATGAGAGCTAAACGTACAGGCAGCGGGATTAGAGGTAAACACGAAGGTGGTATGATTACTGCAAACCATCGAGACAATGTGATTATTTTTACATATAGACAACACTTACTAATAAGGTGTTGGTTCCTGTTTGATTTATGACATACTATACCGAAACGAGGTTAAAGAAAGTTTTTGTTTATGAGAGAGAATACGGACCAAAGATAGACTTTAATGCCTATTTCAGTGATTTGATAAGTAATTCAAAATTCCTTCTCTTGGATATGCGGAGCATTTGATCTCGGGATGAGTCGATGTGATCGAATTATTTGTTTTAGACAGCCTAAGCATAAATATGAATTTATTTACATTGGATTTTGCAGACATATAGTGCAACAGAAAATAGCGGGAAATTAACCTAAATTTATTGATATTAAAACAATACGAACATAATGAATGTAATTCTATTAAACACAGAGTTCAATCATTTTTGTCACAATATTCCGAATCAGTTGCAGCTAACGAAAGTCAGCATAAATTGAATTGAAATTATAAGCTATATAGTGTTCTGCCCCACGCAGCCAAAAGTGTTTGGTGTCATATTAAAGATAAAGACTTAAAGTACAACTTTAATGTGATTCAACAATGATCAGAGTAATAGAGGACATGTGTAGTCTAATGGGACTTGAGCTTGTCTACTCTAGGGAAGTGACAGTATTCAAACGGTTCAGGGACCCACTTTTCAGAAGAGGTCCTTTTACTCTGAAGTTCTTGTTTTAAATACATGTTATGTATTTCTGTTTTGTCTTTTATTAAGAAACGAATAGGCTGGTCCTTGATGATTTGGTATTAGAGAAGAACTTGGAATGCCTGTTATGCATTACAACCAACTAAGACAGTATATGATGAAGACAACAACTAGTAAATGGTTAAGGCTTTCGACAGGTTAGATTATTGATGACTAGTATATATTCTCAAGACCGATGGCATCGATTCAATATTCTGCAACAGTATCTAATTAGAGATAGAATGGTTAAGGCGGTAAATTGTAGACCCTCGAGAAATATATTTTCCAATTTTCTCTTTTCCCAAAATCAACAGAGTTAAACACTCTTTAATGTGGTAAACTGGTTACGAATATTCAGCCAAAGTAGAAAAATGATCTCATAATTTTGAATTTATATGAAATACGAGGAATACTAACTATATAGTCGCCATCAAAGGAAACTGTATATCTGATAAGTGCTATTCCAATACCAATTATTAATTGTTGGAAATCCTTCGTTTTCATTATGCTGTATCATATATAATTTTTAAATATTCTTTCGTGGTATTTAAATGAATTTGAATCCCCTCGGAAATATGTTCGATGCGTTTGCATATGTGATTTCAATTATCTAGATGTGTTTAAGTTTATACATAGATATGTTATAGAGAATACGTCTATATCATACTTTTTCTGCCAAATGACAAGGTAGTTAGCCATTCTGATTAGTTCGTTTTTCTGTAGTCCTCGATTCAAATGACGTTTGATAGTTTTACATTACTTGTCAATATATTGATAGTTTAAAATGTTTTTATATCATTTCGCTGTAAACAATATTTTATACCACTTCATTTTAGACATTCAGAACAAATGATTTATCACATTTCTACTTCTGATAAAACGTTAATAGAGAATGCAATTGTCTTATATTGTATTGTCGAGAAACATTAAGAATGATAGGTAATCAAATACTCAAAGACATCTGAATCAACCAGGTATATGTGTACGCGTGTGTGTCACACACACGCACACACGCACACACGCACACACACACGCACGCACGCACACACACGCACACACGCACGCACGCACGCACACGCACACACACACACACACACACACACACACACACACACGCACGCACACGTCTATACTTCCTGTTTCTGTTCCGTGCTATTCTGCACGTCAGTCTTGCTTGGATTCTGCTTGGATGTTTCCAGTATTCCTATCAACATCGATTTTCCTTTGAGAATATTCTTAGGATCTTCAATCTGTCCTATTCTGTTTCTCGCCAAAGAGGCGTAAATTAGCGAGAGAGAGAGAGAGAGAGAG
>NC_068986.1:288144-290841 GCF_001194135.2 Octopus bimaculoides
TAGAGAGAGAGAGAGAGAGAGAGAGAGAGAGAGAGAGAGAGAGAGATATTGACATTACGAGTTAATTAAAATCGTTTTGTTTAAAATGTCTATCATTTATTTTCTCTGTCAATAGTAGGATATTTCTTTTCGTTACTGAAAAGGATTAGTATGCTGAAAAGCACAGCTTGATACAAGGAATTATCATGTGAGCGATTTCAGACATATCAGGTTATGACATTTACTCCGTATCACATCACATAGCATTTCCAGTTCTAAACAATTGTCTCTTTCATTGACATTAGCTGGGCTTACATATTCAAGCGACTGAATCAGTTTCAGTGTCACAGAAATGTTTCTATATTTAATTACATTCCTCTACATACTGAGATCAAATCCAACTGGGGTTGATCTTGACATTTATTCCGTCCATGTTTGATAGAATAATCATTAGAAATGTACTTCAATCATTTCATTTGGATGGAACAGCGATTTTATCATAGAATCAAAATTGCTTCAAATATTTTATTTGTTCCAATTTACATTAATAGCTAACAAACCAGTAATGAGAGCATGAAGAGTTACTCAAAGTCCATGATTATTTTCAAAGCTTATACATTAATCCTGTTGTGAACGAATAGATTTTCTTGGAGCAATGAACATATATTTTAAGTTACTCCGTTTATCCTTCAGACGTTTACATATAATAAAATTGTAACATTAATAAATCAATCTCTAAGACAGCGAATTGGCAGGGTTGTTAGACTGTTGAATAGAATGTCTTGCCGTATTTGTTTCAACTCTGCGTTGTGCGTTCAAATCCGAAGTTAACTTCGACTTCCATTCTTTCGAGTTAGATGACAGTCTAGATCCAGGACGATGGATAGGTGAGCATTCACGGGTAGAGCGGTACGCCTTCCGCTATCCTGTTCCGGTTGTTTGAATTCTGACAGCAATATCTGCAACGATGCTGATACCAAACAAGCAGTCTCTCTCTCTCTCTCTCTCTCTCTCTCTCTCTCTCTCTCTCTCTCTCAAACAAAGTCAACCACAAAACGTCAGGAAACCTTTTCCTCACAGCAGAGAAACTTGACCAAGTTCACAAATACGCAAAGACACGGAATAAATACCACAAGGCTTCTGTTGCGTCGTTCACACATCTCGGCCAGTTCATCGTCCAGGTTTCGTATTCATTTATCGACCCCGAGAGAATGGAAACTCAGAACAAATACTGCTAGGCATTCTATTTTACGCCCAAAAGATTCTACCAATATATCATTTAAATAGAAATGCTTTGAGTAAAGAAGCAGGTTCTTGCAGATATTTTCACCAAAACGTTCAAAGTGGTCATAAGTTTTCTAAGGAGAAATCAGTAATTAAGAAATTATTTCTCACACAAAAACCGTTTCTATCCAGGTTTGAATATTCTTTTATTCTTTTATTTGTTTCAGTTATTCTGACTGCGGCCTTGAAACCATGGGCTGCTTGGGTTGGTTTTATATGCTAAAAATATTAGGCGAATCTCTGAATGACATCGATCCCAGCACTTGTTCTTTGTAAGCCTGGTACTTATTCTATCGGCCTCTTTTATCGAAATTTACTGTTATTATTATTCATAATCTCCAAATAAGCCGTGATCGAGCAAATTTATGATCAAAGATGTTTCAACTGTGATGAAATTATTTGTTTCTGTATTTATGATTAGAGTGTTCAATACTCAGTTTTAAGACGCTAAACCATTTGAGAGAGATTTGAGTGCTGCCTAGAGCGGGTCGCTCGATGACACAGACGTCCTTCTGTTTGTTCATCAAAATAGGATTCTTAGAACACTTGAGTTTCCTCCTCGATCATCCAACTGCGATGGTCTGACGAGAACCACCTTTTGGCTCTTGAACGCGGTTTTCAGTGAAACAAACGATAAGCAGGTTAATTGCATTTTGAGTGTATACCGAAATGCAATAAAGTCATGAAACCTTTCTCAAAACGCCTGAATGCTTGCAGGAACATTTCTATAAATATTATATATTCCGTAAATGATAAGCCAGAGTTTTAGAAAAATAGAATTAAAATTAAATTCCGAAATAATATTTACACCTGATAACCTTTCTGAAGAAAGTAAAAAAAACAAAAAAAAAAAACAAAGAAAAGAAAAAATAACTAGCCTGAGAGGTAGGTGTGACTCGACTGCTGTTAATAATTAAATCTAAATAATCCTTCGCCGATGGGAGAAGTAGCAAGAAAAACAATTACGAATTTTTTGCCCCCTATTTCAGGCTTTTTCACTCTCCCTTCTGCTCACTCTCTTACTATATACACACCCACACACACACAGCCATACATATAAATAGCAGTCTCTTTTATTTACTTTTCCTGAATGCTCAATACCATGGTGAAGGGTATTGTCAGCCACTCAATTATCCCCTCCTAGTTCCAACACCCCCGCTCCCTATCTGTTTCTTTCTTCTTTCCACTCTCTCATTCTCTCTTTAACTCTCACTCTCTTTCTCTGTCTTTTTTTCATACATATTTATTGCCATCAAGAAAAAAGAAATAAATGCTCCTTACAAGAGAATCTAAGCGCATGCGTATTGATTTTTCTATCTCTTCTTATCATTGAAAAGTGAAGACAACTTTTCAATAGGTTGTCGTGAATAAGAAGAAAAGTTAAGGCTGTGATAAGAAAGCTGACATCTGTTGAGTGAAATGTCAAATATATAT
>NC_068986.1:291280-304587 GCF_001194135.2 Octopus bimaculoides
TATATATATATATATATATATATATATATATATATATACATGCATATATATGTGTGTGTGTGTGTGTGTGTGTGTGTAAAACTGTAAGACGTCTAGAAGGTACACACACGCACACCCACACACGCATATTTATATGTATTATTTGTTGCAACGTGTATGTATATATGTGTATTTGCATACATTAAGCATTTGTACATATATCAGATGCATGTAGAAGCAAACTTGTTCGAGTATATATATATATATATATATATGCAGCTAAGCGTGAATAAATGCATAAATATATACGTAAAATTTATCTCTGCGCGCGCACACACACACACACACACACACACACACACACACACACACACACGCATGCACGCACACACATGCATGCATACACACACATACACACGCACGCATGCATGCACACTACACATATCCTTTTTAAGTATGCCTGCATTCATATGTGAACATAAAGCTGTCCTTAAAAATGAAGCTACTCCAATGTACTTAAGGCGAGAATAGCTGTCGTAGCCATCATTAAAACAACTAACAGTAGTAAATTGTTACCGAAACTATTCTATTTCTGTCTCCTATTTGAGGATGCACTCTTGACATTCTATACAGTTGTAGAAACCATTTGTTACTGCTGACTCTTATGCTCTCTCTCGTTATTACTATGGACTCTCTAGCTAAATATATGAGAATAGTTTACGCAAATATAATTATAAATTTTCGAAATATTAATCTCATCTTTAGAGAGGAAATACCTCAATATTTATATTCGCATCTAAGGCAGTGAAGTGGCAGAATCGTTAGCACGCTGGGTCAAATACTTAGCAGCATTTCGTCCGTCTTTATATTTTGAGTTCAAATGCCGCCAGGGTCGACGTTGGCTTTCATTCCTACGGGATGCCCCGAAATCATTGTCCTTAAACCAATATTTATATCCACATAAAGGCGGCGAGCTGGCAGAGTCGTTAGCACGCCGGACAAAATGCTTAGCGGTATTTCATCCGTTTTTTTACGTTCTGATTATAAAATAGCTGGGGACGACTTTGCCATTCATCCTTTGGCAGGGTAAATAAAAAAATGTACCAATTGAGCACTGTGGTCAGTGTAATCGACATACTCCACCCCTACGCCCTGAAATTGCTGACCTTGTGTCAAAATTTGAGACCAATATTTATAATCACATTAAGTTACGACCGATTTGATCTCGGAATGTTATCGTGGAGAAGGTTTATGTAAAGAGCTTTACAGAATTATTAACAAAGAAGAAGGAAACTGGAAAATAATATTTAAACAAGCACAAGCTTTTAAAATTACATCGTAATGAGAGCAATTTCATTTTTCAACACAGACTGTTACACTATAAAACATACAAGGAACAACGTTGGTAATATGAACCACTTTTCCAGTGTTGTAGGCCAAAGGAAGTCGTTGGATATCATTTAAGAAAAGAAAGAGAAAGGAAAGAAAAGAAAGAAAAATTCAAGAAAAGAAAAACAATTGTGAGAGAGATATGTCAAAAAAAAGTGCGGGAGACTGTCTCCTTAACTGGGAATTTTATAGAAGAAAGAGCAACTAAGAAAGTGGCATAACTATGCCTCTGGAAAAATGGATGGGCTTCTACATGCCTTTAAACCAAAAAAAAAAAACTGTAAAATATCTGACCAGTGTGCTTTTCATTGATGATGGAGGGGTATATGTGAGAGATAATTTTGTCTGTAAAGCTGAAGGCAAGAGACGATAGTAGTCGGAGTTGGTGGTCCACACACTTGCTGGTGTCATGATACATGGGGCAACGGAATGCAAGGGTCATATTTGAGATTACTAGTGATGATGAGCCATGACCTGTCTTCCTTTTTGCGACCAACATGCGAAGCTGGTGAGCGTAGAGATAACAGAAAATATGTTATTTGGTGTGATTTGTATATATATATACACAGGTCCTGATGACACTCGAATACTACAAAGTTATTCCAGAAATGCAATACTATTGTGAGTGTAGAAAGAAGCGCAATTAAGTGGTTGTGGCGAGAAATCGCTCCACCTACTCTTTAGCAGGGCTGTCCGGATAGCTTCTTGGTCAGGTGGCAAAAGAAGTTGCGTATGTGAAAACACTAAGAATAAATAATTTCATCATCAATTAATCCCTCATCAACCTTTTCAAGTTCCTTTGAAAAGAAATATCAGAATGGAGAGGAAAGTGCTTTTTTTCAGTGAATTTCTTAAAAGAGGGTGGCTATGGCGTAAATGTTTAGAATGGATGCAACTACTCAAAGCATTCGTCCGTAAATCGGAGTTCAACTGTTGATGGGAAGCACCTGCCCTTGGTAAGCGAGATGATCTTGCTCGCTGGTGTTCCTTAGTGGACTTAGTTGAACTTTCTGTATAAGCAACACTGTTTTCTCCATGAATTTATGCATTTTATATATTATGTATACATTTAATATCATTCCATTTTTCTTCCTCTCGAATCCCCGAAACCCTCATGTACAAACTGCTTTTGTAATGTTTACTTCATCTGATGCCTTAGTGATAAATAAATCATCGTAATTTTCCTCCTGGTGATGCGAAGTGTTATTTTCTCCTACACAAACATAAGTCATGTTGGACACTCAAACATTCTAAACTGGTTATTAATCCATAAGTGAATTTTTCAGTATGTGATAAGAAAACAACAGCAACAATAAAAAAAATGCAGTCAATGAACAACAATACCAACAACAAGAATGTTTTCTAATGCTTTCTCCTTCTCCTTTTCTTCTTCCTCCTTTTCTTTCTTATCGTCTTCACCATCATCGTTGTTAGTATTGTTGAACACTACAGATCATGCCGGCGCTGCGTTTAAAATCGCCCTCATATATACACGCGCCCTCACGAACACACACTCTCACACACACGCACAAAAAAATTGATTCATTTGAAATTTTGACAATTGATTTTTTTTCTTGTATACACATATGCATTGGTCGATAGGTATCTATAATTTAACAAAAAGCACAGAAATATGTAATTTTCTTTAAAATCACATGATTTGATCGTCGTATTCATGCACACCAGTAAATGCACGTTAAAAAGTAGGACAGCATTGATTTCATAAACTTGGCAAATATCTCCCTATGTGATATAAGTTATCTTGAGAAGCTGTAAGCGTTCATTATGAACACGTTTCGCGAGTAATGACAGGAAACCATGCAAGCTTATGCGAGTTGTTTCGTTGGACTCAAGGTTATAAAATCTGTCTATCTATCTATCTATCTATCTATCTATCTATCTATCTATCTATCTATCTATCTATCTATCTATCTATCTATCTCTGTGTGTGTGTGTGTGTGTGTGTGTGTGTGTGTAGGCAAAATAGATAGAACTAGGTGTAAGAAAATATTTATATGGCAAGTTGCACATACAATTCTATGATATAATTTAGTCTCGTGTTTGTGCGTGTTTGTGCGTGTCTGTGTGTGCATGTCTGTGTGTATGTGTATGTATATATGTGTCTGCGTGTGAGCGTGCGTATTTATAGCGTTATAAATTGGTGAAAGACATAAACATCCGAGAGAAAATCTATAAACCAGTGCGGAGACCTTTGGTGGCGAGATAACAGAATGGCAGCATTTCGCCCGTCTTTACATTCTGAGTTGAAATTCTGCTGAGGTCGACTTAGCCTTTCATCTCTTCGAGGTCGAGAAAATAAGTTACCAGTTGAGCACTGGTAATCGTCTTACCCCTCCCCTGAAATTTCTGGCCTTGTGCCAACACTTGAAACTAATTTCACTGTCAGTTAACCACAGAAATTTGAAATTAATTTAACATATTTAATGTATTGAACTATCAGTGGAGTACTGGGGTCGATGTAATCGACTTAACCTCCTCCCCCAAATTTCAGGCCTTGTGCCTAACGTAGAAAGGATTATTTTTATTATTATTATTAAGGCGGTGAGCTAACAGAATCTTTAGTACGCCAGATAAAATGTTTAGCTGTATTTCTTCCGGCTCCTCACGTCCTAATTACAAACACTCGAGGTCTACTTTACCTCCCATCCTTTCTGGATCTATAAAAGAGGTACAACTTGAGCATTGAAATAGACGTAATCGATTAACCCCATCTCTGCAAAATATCAGGCCCTTGCTTATAGTGGAAAAGAGTTGTGCTATTACTGATCCGACATTCTAGCAAAATTTCTTGAGAGTCGGAAATAGATTATCTGCAGCGTTTATTTCAACTTTTTACGTTCTTGGTTCAGTTTCTGCTTTCTCGTAGAGTTCACTTTTGTCTTTTATCCTTTCGAGGTCGATAAAATAAAGTACAAGTCAAATTATGGTGTCGACTTCATCGACTAGCCCTCTTCCCTCAAATTTGCTGTCCTTGTGTCAAAACTAGGAAGTATTAAAAAGCATGTGTTACTGTTGTTCATTGATTGATTTTTGTTGCTGTTGTTTTCATATCACATTTCGAAAAATTCACAAATGGGTTAACAAGTTTGAAACGTTTGATTGTTCAACACGTCTTATGCTTCTGTGGGAAAGATTAACATTTATTTTGTATGTCTTATTGTGTAAGTATTCGCGAATTTGTGTAATGATATGGTTTCTTTGTCTGGCACGTCCCAAAAAATTTTGAACGTTCACCATAATTATATAAACAAGAATACGAATTTTAAAAACTAACAAACTTTACAAAATAGACGTCATGTACGCTACACAGAAAGAAATTAAAGTTTCATAAACGACGAGTGACACTGATGTCGGCAACAATGACAACAAGTCTTTAGCTAAAAAGAAAGTCTGAATATAATAGGCCAACACTTATAAAAAAAATTATTTCAAGCAACATGCGTAACGATTTTATAAAAAGAGGGACAGAAAGAAAGCTAACGCACCTCTACCTATCAAAAGGTGAAGATGTTTCCTATGTACCTTCAAAGGATCAAATGAAGGAAAATCTTTCGCATGTGTAAAATAGTGTAGTTTCCGTCGACCTCGGAGATAATATAGGAGTATAAGCTTAATTTTCACGGCCAAGAACGAAGCCAGATAAGAGACGGTGCTGGTGTGTCACAGAGCGTTACTCAAGTGCCCGATGTAACACATGTGACAAGGGAATAATACAAAGTTGCCGGTCAGAGACATTTGCAATGATATTGACTCTTAACTCACAATTTCTACATGGAGCGGCTGGTTGTGAGTGCAGAGGTGAGCAAAAATAATGTGAAAGTTTTGATGACAACCTCCCCAAAATCTCATACCTAAACTGGAACTGTACATAGTGTTACAGAAATACTGCGTTGCTTTTAGTGCTTCTTGCGAAATACAATCTTTTAGGCGACAAAAGAAACGAATGGCAGACGTTTATACGATGTATTTTCGTTCGCCACACCAAGTTATGTAGTATGATTGCAGGGCAACTTAGTGTATAATACTTAAAAGGGGTTAACTACTTATTCTCATTGTTCCTAGTGGAGGCCCCTGGACTGGCTTATTAGATCCAAGATTATGTGAGACGCTTTATATTAAGTTAGACAGAACGGAATATTTAGTCTTTTGGGGTTTTTAATTCTGTAAGGAGATATTTCGTCCAGTGGAGCATTTCGAAAATGCCAACTTGCTCTGCTTATGGTGTTCCCATTTGCAATGAATGCGAAATTTGTCTTCAGTGTATGGGTTGTACCAATTTGTACGTTTACGCATGATTTATAGCTTTCCAACAATGCAGCGTTTTATTGCCATGTCCATTCTTTGCTTTTCTGTTGAAATGTATATTGGGGCAGCGATGTTCAATATATTTTGTGTCTGAATCTGAAAAGAAAATATACTTTGTGAGTAGAATTTCAAAAGCGCTCGAGTAACAACTGCGTAGACGTTTTAGTATCATCTGCACTTGTTACTTCCATTTATTCAAAATCGTCTCAGAGTGACATATTCCACGAGGCGCACAGAACGACGAACATCTTAATTTGAGGTAGTGCATAAGCTACACACGTACATGCAAACATAACACAACATAACTTGATGTGACCAAAGGATATAACGCGTTGGATCATTATATAATTACTTCTGGTACAGCCCAATCTGCTATTCAATGTTATTGCCATCCAAAAGACTGATTCAATCCAGAGAATACTTCGGGGCCTCCAACAACTACTAAACCTCCAAAACTCTCATTTGAAGCCTACATTGGAGTTTTTCTCCAACATATGGGACCATGCTGCGGTTATACACACATATATCACACACGGCTTCCAAACAAGACTACTAAAATGCGTATCGATTGATATGACTTTGAATACTAGCACATTCTATTTTCTGGCTCAAGTATCTTCTCGTGTCATTTAGAGTGTATGTTTCTCTTTCATAAGTTCCATGACTCGTAGAAGCGGCGTCGTGACAAATGTTGTGACTTGAGAATTTTGAATCTGGCGGAACTCAGCCTTCTCTAGTCTGAACACATCAGATTTCTTCTAGAAATAGAGAGAGCGAGACAGACAGACAAAGAAAGACGGAGAAATAAAGAAAGAAAGAAAGAAAGAAAGAACCTTATTAAATGACTGAAAGTATAAAAGGTGAAGTTGACCTGAGCGGTATTTGAACTCGGGGTGCATAGAGCCAGAATCGTTACTGTAAGGCATTCCATTCGCGATGCAAACGATGCTAACAACTCGCTACCATAAATTGTCTATTTACGGGTGTTTAAACTGAACAGGAACCGGATCAACCTCAGAGATATTGGAAGAATTACAAATGCTATGATTGCAGTCCATTTGTCGTGGCTAAAGCTAAACTACTGCACAAATTATATAACTAGAGCGAGTATTTTACATGAAGCATTATTATATTTTCCATTCTGTGTTATATTTCTATTTCTTTACAATAATTGAAAAACGATAAGAGCATGGAAACGCACATCAGGGCTATGAATATTATTATGAATATAATTCCATATTATTATCTGAAATACCTGCAAAATTAACTCTACCACCATTAGGAAAACCTTCTCTAAGACACGAATAACGGACTAAAATTTGCATTATGAAGCAAAAATGCAAAAACTAAAATTATATACGACGAAAGTGAAATAATAATTTTGTTAAATCCACTCATTTTTAGTTACAGGCAAGGGAAAATATATATATATATATATATATATATATATATATATATACATGGAGAGAGAGAGAAAGAGAGAGAGAGAGAGAGAGAAAGAGAGAGAGAGAAAGAGAGAGAGACAGAGAGAGAGAGAGAGAGAGAGAGAGAGAGAGAGAGAGAGAGAAAGAGATAGAGAGAAAGAGAGAGAGAGAGAAAGAGAGAGAGAGAGAGAGAAATAGAGAGAGAGAAAGCTTTCGAACTGAAGCCACGTGAACAATGTGCCGTAGCTGATCGCTGTAAACTTCATAGAAAAGTTTACCGCCATTTTACATCTGAAATAAGGAAACAATACTCACTTCTACGAGTCACTGAGTGAACCACTATGCGGTTGTACGACCCGCTGAAAATAGCAAGACTTTTTTTCATATCACGTTCTGTTTGAATAAAAGTCGGGATGGGCACAGGTAAAATGCTTTCAATCAGGTCTGGATCTCAGTCAATCAACACAACATCGACTCTTCCAATGCAAGACGATTGGAAATTACTTTACTGACACAGTAAACAGTACGTTTGAAGTCTACTCCGATTGGATTTTTAATCTGACGAATAGGGCCTACTAAGGACCTTAGCCTAAAAGCCATTTCGTCAAAAACTTTACCATTTCTATCAACCGTACTACAAACAATATTAAGGAGACATCGAAAGTCTTATTATCGTCGATAGGTCGATAGAGATATAAGACATAACAGAAATTTTTTTCTCAGTCAATGCACTAATAACTTTAAACACAACAGACGCATTGGATATTGCATTCCTCATCATACTCTCTGAAGACAAGAAATTCTCACGACTGGAACGACTTTCATTATACGTCTGTCTGTTTGATCAGGGTTGGTATTGGGGTGAATGACAATAAAAAACAAACAAAATTTAAATTATACAGAACGCAGATAAAAATGTTACATTTGATACTCAAAGAAACGGATCGTGAGTCAGAAGTGGGGAAATGGCAAATGTATTGAGCAGAAAACAGATGTTGGAAATTGAATAAACGTAACAAATACGGAAAAGTAGTAAAAGTCTGATATTTATTCAGATGGTCACCACTGGGAAATTAACCCTCTACCATAAACAATTCTTTTAATTCGTGAACTATACAAACAGTTCATTCTGGGTTTTAATGTGCTAATAGTAAAATAAGAAGTGGGAAGCCTTGCTTATCAGAGAAAAGCGATAGCTTGACCTTTCGATGCATTCAGTTGATTCTGGATTCGTGTTGCACAACAAAATCAGCTGTTTAACATATCTCCACATTTCAGTAATACTTGAACAATGATCCAGGCCATAGAGTACAAATACGTGGTTCTGCGCGCAGATTAGATATATGAGGTAGACAGTACTATTGCATCTGTAGAGTTTATAATGAACAAAGTTCTCGGGTGGCTCTGATAGTCCAGAGAAATTTGAAAGTAAACTCATAATCTCTGAGCTGAGAGTCCCCTAGAGAAACAGCGACTCCTTGTGCAATATTGCTCACACCCGAATAATAACCGTTTATATACTAACCCATTGACGGTATTGTTTAACTGGGAGATGACTGTGAGTGCTCAACAACATTCGAGGTTTCAGCCGCTCTCTCGTGATCTACACTTGATCCAGAATTTCGTCCTTATCAAAGAAACGAGTGGCAAAATGTGCCTGACAAAAGGCAACCATCCTAGTTCACCGTTTTGATGTCGCGGTCTGGGCGACGCAACATAGCAGAGTAATACTAGTGGCGTTCATATTATTGGGGAAAGGACGATAGATTTAATGAGTGAGGTTGATTTAACACTCTGCCTAAACAAAGCATTTTCATAGGCTTTGTCTTAAACGCCCGTGCTTGTTTCCTGACTTTTAGTTAGCCCTTGTTACATAAGTTATGAAAAGTATAAAGCTTTCCTTTCATAAGTCCCAAATTACTCTCAATGTCAAAAACAAAAATCGGGAATATGTATCATATTTGATGCAAGGACGCCAGGAGAATATATATCTTGTTTATCACATATGATGCAAAGGCAAAGGGTTCATTGTGCTATTATCTGTACCGGGTACCTCTTATTATCTTTCTGCATTTAGTTTTTACCACCACATATTTTCTACCCAGTCAATTCATATTACCAAAGCTTTCACAACTAGAAAGTTTAAAGAATAACAAATAGAGTAATAGTGATTAAACACAGCAGCATAGAACCTTTAATGTAACATAAACACTGCACCACTTTCCTGAAAGACTGCGCACTTTTGGGATCATAACAGTTTCCTTTGACGATCTAACGGAGGAGCGGCTTTATGATCATCTTACTTCCTTGGAATAGCAACCAAATCTTCCTCAAATAAAGCTCCATCGTATTAAAAAAGGTGAACTGATACATATTTGATAATGTAGACTTAGTTACCCCTCATCGCTTAAAGAGACGGAAAGTTATTATTAACAACATCAGCATGGCATTCCAATACCGAAGCCCCTATTCGGTTGCTCTACCGACTAGTAATAGTAATACTGGCCTGTTCGCAACTTCTTTTAGCAACATAGCTAAAAAGAAATGGTGGCTGTCCTGGAAAATGATAGTAAATGGTAGGATTATCATGGTTCGAATGCTTTTGCTAAAGACTAAATATTTATAAAATTCAAGGATAAAAATATAAATACACACACACACTCACCTATTCTCTTCATAAGTTAACTACAGGAAACACGCTGTTTGGAATATTCTTATAGATATACATTCTTATATGACGTAAAACAAAATAGTGGCCATGTTTATAATTTTATTCACCATCAAGATGACATAAATGTTTAATGATGAAATACGTCATTTTGTCTATGTTCCTCTTTATAAGTATGATACTACCAATGAGAAACAGATATCACTGCCACTATGTATGTATGTATGTATGTAAGTATGTATGTATGTATGTACGTATGTATCTATGTATCTATCTATCTATCTTTCTCTCTCTCTCTCTCTCTCTCTCTCTATATATATATATATATATATATATATATATATATATATATATATATATATATACAGACATATGCATATACAAACACACATACACACACATGCATATGAACTTAGATAAAGAGAGAATTTATACTTAGTGAGATTTTATTTTAAATTCACATGTTTCTACTTATTTTAAATTAAACTAAATATTTTCCTTCACGTCGTCTATGAAAGTATATTGTCAAGTTGTCAAGTATATTTCCAACAACTTCTTTTCTGCGGACTGTTGATAAAGAGGATAGATGTGCGAATATGTTTTTTCTCTCAAGAACATAACTATAACATAACTATATTTGTCTTTATTTTATATGTAAGTTTTGACTGATTAACAGTTCATACTATAGAATGGAGGTGCGTGGTTTACCAGTTATTATGTTGGGTTCGTGATCGTAAGATTGTGGCTTGAATTGCTGGACCGGGTGATGGGTTGTATTCTTGAACAACACTTAGCTTCGCGCTGTTCCTGTTCACTCAGCTGACCAAAATGAGTGGTCCTTCGACGGACCGAAGTCCCGTCCAGGCGCTCGAATATACACCATAGAAATCAGCCCCTTGAGTCTATATGACTGGGGAAGGTGCTTTATCCAATGTTCTTTCGTTCGATAGAATTTATATATTTAATGTACAACGGCGGGATGAAATGTTCATAGGTTGGCTATGAAGGAGTGATGCTAGAACTGTGAAATCTTACATGCATTAATTTCAACTCGTCTTATAACTACATTATTTCTTTCCAGGTAAGCTGACATCTAGCTGTTCAAAGAAGACCATAAATATAACGAGTTGCGACTTCTCTTGCAAATGGACAAAATTTGGCATCATGGTGCTATCAAGAACTTGCAGGAAAAGATTTTAGCCCCAACAACATTTATGCTAACACGGTTGCTACAATACCTGACGCTCCAGGTTTTATCAGCATTGTAAAAAAAAAGTGTATAATTGAATTTACGAGGACAAGGGAGAGTCTTAAAGATGACTTAAAGATGACGAAAGGCTATCGAGACCAAACGCCCAAGAAAACTGAGTGAAGGGTCTTTTTTCAACAGGACAATGCTCTACTGCACACAAGTTCTTGGGTTCAATGGCTGTTGTGCGTGATTGTGACTTTGAACTGGTTGATCACCGTCCGTTTTCTGATTTCGTCCCATCTGACTATCAAGTCTTTCTAAATATGAAAAAAAAAACCTACTTCGTTGATAACCAGTATCACCGTTATGATGACGTCATATCTGCTGTTCATGACTTTTTTGACCAATAAGATGAAAGCTTCTTCCCCAGGAAGATCCAAGCAGCACTACAACACTGACAGAGAATTGTGTGGGCCAGAAGGGTTCATGACAGTATCTTGATCAGCCTATGAACTTTTCAACCGACCCTCGTAGTCATTGAGAATGTTGCTGTTTTCCGTTTTCGATTTCAGAAGCTTTAAAAGCACTCCGGAGCTACCCAGTGCTACTCATTGATGGAAATGACAACCGGTGTTGGTGTGTTTATGTCCCATTATCCAAGCGGTTCGGCTAAAGAGACCGATAGAATAATTACTAGACCTAAAAACTAATTCCTGAGAGCGATTTGTTCGACTAAAACCATTCTAGGCAGTGCTCCAGCATGGCCGTAGTCAAATGACTGGAATAGTAAACGAGTAATACGTGTGTGTTTTCGTGAAGATGTGTGTTTGAATGTGCACCGTTATATGTAAGTTATTGTACTTTATTTATTCATTGTTTGAAGAGATAAATTTACAGTTCAGATAAGTCAGAAATTCGATAATATGTATGCATTAATTAATCTGTTGTTATTTTCTTAAACTGTTCTTAATTTGGCATGGACTGAAAAGATTTACCGGTCAATTTGCTTAAGACTTCAATAACAATGTAATTATCTGCTCAAAAGCTTGTTTATTGATTGTGCTTAAATCTCAAGGTGAATGACGTACATTATTAATCAGCCTGATTAAGAAGAAATTTCCATGGATATTCGGATAAATAATATTGGCATAATTTCCCCTTCGTTACAGCGTTAAAATCTACGCAATGATCTAGTTTCCAAAAGAGGTTTTCAGAGACTTCATTTCAAATTTCACATTTAGCATTCTGTTTATTTCTGTATTCCTTTGTTTCGGGTTGAGGTACTGACTTGAACGGATTCTTTCATCGATCAAATTGTCACTAGAACTTATTCTAGGTATTGTACGTATTATATCGTAGCCTTTCTGTCAAACTCGAAAGTTATGTAAAGTTCATAAGGGTTATATATATTGTTAAACGCTTTCGGTATGCAAATTAAGGACTCCCTCATAGAGTAACTGCTGCATTTGTTGAGTATATAAATAGTTTGGCTAATTTTTTTGTCTAAAGACTGTCAGAATGATGTAGACACTTCTGATGTGAACCCAATAAGGTTCGAAAGTCGATTAAGGTTGTTCATAATTTTTTTCAGTCTGCGGAGAAATGGATAAAATTTGCCCTATTTATAATTATACCATATGTCACTATCTTACAAACACTCACATTTATACACACACACATACATACATACACTTACATATATATATATATATATATGTATGTATGTATGTACGAGTGTGCGTGTGTACTCGACGATCTTTACCACAGTTTTAGTGCACCGAATTCTATTTGCAATATTTCAAAGAATCCGAAACTAGAACAGAAATTGTTGCTGAAGGAGCTACACGGAGAAATCGAACTTGGAAGAAAATGTTGGAGAAGTGATATTCTTAACCGCATAATCATGTTATGAACATATTTAGTTTATATATAGCTATAAAGTTGATTTTACATTTCCGAGTACTTGCTCAAAGGTGAATTTTGTAAGAGTGTATACTGTATTAGAATACAGTAATACAGACTACATTGCTTCGAGCATTACTGTAACTTACAAGCTGTATGTCTTTATATGTGTTCCTTTTAATTTTTATGCTTAATGTTGATAACTGATTCTAATTTAGCCGTATAACTGTCTACAACGCTGCAAATGATAATATATTATCGTAACTTAGTTAATACAGCGCCATAATCTAATGATAGAGAACTTGCTCAAAATATATATTTAGAAGTAACATTACATTTTACATTACTGAAAAGAATCGAAAACCAAAACTACAACACTTACACACACACACACACACACACACACACACACACACACACACACACA
>NC_068986.1:305095-306985 GCF_001194135.2 Octopus bimaculoides
TCCCATCCCGCCTCCTTCAGCTTCTCTGACATCTTTTTTGCATATTGTGCTGGTGTGTTTTCTTGGTGGTAAATTATCTTCAAATTGCAGCGTTTTTCGGCCAGCGCGATCTTCCAACGGTCGATTTGTTCGCAGTAGACATCCTTGTCAACGGTGGAATTGCGTGGGAAAAGATCCAACATAATCACACCACGGAAATCCCACCAAACTAAGATCATAACCTTCTTTTGCACAAGCGGTTCTTTTGGCGAAGGTTTTGGCTGTTGACCTTTGCTACACCAGAATCGTCTGCGCCTCACGTTGGAGTACAATACCCACTTTTCATCCATAGTGATTGTTGACTCCAACCAATCGAATTTTCGGCTTCGCCAGAGCAGATTTTGACATGCAGTGACACGTGCTTGTTTATTCGTTTCAGTCAATTCATGTGGCACCCATTTTCCAAGCTTGCTGACCTTGCAGAGACGATGTAGGTGGTTGATGATCGCAATTTGACGTGCAGTTTGCATTGGATCGCTTTCAACGACTTGCAACAACGCACCATGATCGATCTCTTCTGAGCGCCCGCCTCGAGGTTGAACTTCCATTGAATAATTGTCAGATTCAAAGCTCTGATACCAATTACCGAAGTACTTTTCGAGACAGTGCAAGGGCCAAACGCTTCGCAGATTAATTCATCTGCGTCATGCACAGATGTGCCATGTTTGAAACTGATACAGTATGACGCCACGCAGAGCCAGCTTTCGTAGTGCAATATTTTGAGCGATTTTGCGCAAAAAGTGATGAATTTCGCAAATACAACAACAAACAGTGAAAGCTAAAAAGCTAATGAGCAAATAGATTGATTGTCAGTCTTTATATAGTCACAATAGACACGCTGGCTGCTCCTGATTGGTCGGCGATGCTGATTAGTTGCGGGATTGAAGCCGGCATGATTGTCCAAGAACTTTCATACCAATGTAATAAAAACAATTTTACATTGATTTGATGGGTTACTCTATAATTTTGTAGAGGACAAATTTATTACTCCTATGCAAGAATGTTGTTCGCAGTGACTTTGAAGTTTCAGCGAGTTAAACTGTTGAGAGGACGATGGCTTAACTGGAAGTCACATATCTATCTATCTATCTATCTATCTATCTATCTATCTATCTATCTATCTATCTATCTATCTATCTCTGTATAAAATTATAATGAGGGCAACTACTGAGTGGCGTCACAGGGTAGAAGTAGACGCAAATGGCTCTAAAACTACCTATTTTATCACGTTGTGTTCGTATGGTATGTATTAATTATGTACTTTGAGTTATGTCATACTGAAGAAGGTAAAGGGTATTGCATTCCTAAACTTGAAATCGATCTATGGCTAAACCTTTTTAAAAAATTCTTTTTGTTCATTTCTCTCGCTTTCAGCCTGTATCAATGTGATAAATATGATAGTTCTAAAGCTATTTAGCGTCTACTTCTAGCATGTGGCGCTACTGAGTAGTTTCCGTTATTATAATTATATTTATAAAATTAAATACTTTGTATTAATTTTTACGTAAATGCTTTGTTACATACCAACCACTTGATAAAATCCTATATAGATGTTATCCTTGATTACAATGATACATATATATATATGTGTGTGTGTGTGTATGTAAGATATATTACACACACACATACACACACACATACATACATACATATACATACATAGGAGTGGATGTGTGGCAAGACGCTTGCCTCCCAACTACATGGTCCCGGGTTCAGTCCCACTACGTGGCACATTGGGCAACTGTTTTCTACTATAGCTTTGGGCCGACCTAAGCCTTATGAGTGGATCTGATAGACCGAAACTGAAAGAATCCCGTCATATATATATATATATATATATATATATATATA
>NC_068986.1:307280-309434 GCF_001194135.2 Octopus bimaculoides
GAGAACCTTTTCGCTCAATAAACACTTATAACGCCCGGTGTGGGAATCGAAACCGCGATCCTGCGACCGCGAGTCCTCTACCCTAACCACCGGGCCATTGCGCCTCCACTGTGTGTGTGTGTGTGTGTGTGTGTGTGTGTGTATATATATGTATGTATGTATATATGTATGCGTGCGTGTGTGTCTGTATTCCTTCTTACGGAGACCCAAACGTAAGTATACCATTATTTCATTGATAATCGGTGTCTTTCAATAATTCCTGCATTTGTCATGTCTCATCGTCAAACATTTGAGAAACACGTCAAAAGAATTTCTTGTAATTAACCTCATATTTTGTATTTTGCATTCAGATGGAAATAAAAAGAAAGACGTTAGGAGTCTGCTGATATCATTATCTTTCCTTAGTATTGTATAGAATAACCTACCAGTGGTAAAGATAGTGTAAATATTTCGATGCAAATTTGTTTATACCAATAGAATCATATTACGACGAGATGATGATAACGTATTTCTTACAGGCTTCATTATCATCAATTACTCCATTATAAAGTGTGAAATATTTCGTTCATAACCTATCACCAGTAAGGTGATAGAGATAGCTTCATTTACCTTCTTATTTATTTCTTTTTGCATGTTTTGTCGATTTACTTTTTCACATCAAAATATCAGAATATAATTATTTTATGTGTCGTGAAACTAAATACATAATTATCTGGTAAATGTTTCTTTTACTCTTATTTTTTTTTCATTAAAACAATGCGACCAAATAATTTATCGTTGACTATAACTATTACTTCGTCTGACTTTAAATTTCTACAATTAGATTTATCCGTATTTATAGTTTCATATCAATTCCTATTTGTCCAAATATTGTTATTAATTCGTTTTCTAATGCCGATTGTATAATAACGTTGCCGATATAATTTCATTTTCTGGAATATAAATGATTTCGATAGAAATTAATAGTATTATCATTGATGTTTTATCTGGATGAGTAAATCATATACGATAGAGAGAGAAACGATTTCGATTCTTTTTGCTATGTAGCTGGCTCGTTTACAATTCTGAATTATGTTTTTCTGCGGTCAAATTTATCTTTCACCCTGGTTGGTATCGATAGAACGATTTCCAATGATTTACATTTGCATATAACGTATACCATTGATCGATAACTTTCTGCTCGTAGTATAAACATATTGTTTTGAAAGTCACTCATCTTTTTTTTATTGAATATATCAAAGATACAGTGAATATTCCATACATTTTAGATAGACATAAATTTTACAACAATAAAATAGAACGAAAAGAATGGTAATGATAAATCAAAAGGTGGAATGACGTCTACTCGAACCCCGCACTCCAGTTAACGTCATTGAACGTTTTTAGAAAAAAAAGATTGACACGTGTTATTTTAATTTTGTCTCTTTCTCCTTGTTGTGTGTTGCTTGTTTTATATACTTTGTGGACGATTGAAATGCGTGAAGTGGGAGTTGGCCAGTGTCAATACAAAATTTTATATTCATTTCCTTTTTCCATTACCGGATGATAAACAACACATATTTACGTTTCCATTGCTGGATGATAATTATCGCAGAAGCTGCAAGGTAAGACATAAAATTCTTTGTCTCTCTGTAATAATTATTGTGGCATTTACTGTTAAATTAGCAGTTCCATACATGTGCTATTTCGTTCATTTGCTTATATTTCATAAATTTACACAGCATACAAAAATACCGACATAATATATATTTACAATTGCTTACAAAAATAGAGATTAATGTATATTTTTTCTATGTTCATAATTTTTTGTTTACAATATTGAAAAAATATGCCACCAAAGAAAAGATGTAATCCGTCCAGAAACACGTATAAAGCGAGGACGATTACAGAAAACAAAGGCGAGTGTCTCGACAGAGAAAGGAGACGAGACCTTCTCAAGGTCAGCAGATGCATGCCGCTGCACGTCAGTCTCAGGAGAGAAGGGAGATGAAATTTTCCCAATATCAGCTAAGGCATGCTGTAATACTTAATGCTGAATCATTAGAACAACGTTTAACGCCAGATTAGACGGAGGTCCAATACAATAGCTCTCAGAAATAGATCACATGCAAACTCGCTCTTCGCAACACAAGGAGCTGCTTTCAGATATGATCC
>NC_068986.1:310009-325970 GCF_001194135.2 Octopus bimaculoides
ATATATATATATATATATATATATATGTGTGTGTGTGTGTGTGTGTGTGTGTGTGTGTGTGTGCGCGTTGATATAAATAAAAACATTTTAAATGTTCGTAATTCTTCTCTTTGACATGGTTACACTTATTCACTTTTATTCAGTCTGAACTTCATTTTTGACTCTCTTGCTTTCGAGTCTTTAGAATCATATTTTTCCCATACTTCTAGTTCATCGAGTTAAGGTTCGCTTTCATAAAGAAGTGGACTCATCATTGCAATCGATTATAGTATTCTGATAATATTTTATTGATGCCAGACGGATAGAAATTACTGTTGTTTTTATAGAGATTTCACCTCGAATGGGCCCAGTATCGTATTAAATTGATACCGTAAAGCAGTTTGTACACAAAACTTCTCATCAGACCATCGCCACCACTTTGCACAGTATAATATGAGTAATACACAGGAAATAACTTAGCATTTTTGTAACATATAGTAATATTTATACACATATATTTTCATATATATAACATGTATTTCCATGCATGTACAGCGTGATATATTTCCTTAATTTAATGAGTTTAATATGAAAATAGATATATTCAGACTTATTTCAAACTAATATAGAAATAGAAAGAGGACTTCGAAGTAAGAACGGCATCGGCCTGTCAATTGTTTGAGATTTACATCCTTGTGCTTAAAAATATTTAAAAACCAGACTCCATAGTTTACATGTATTTTGAATATATATACAAAAGAGAAACTTCCGTCCATATTTGGAAACTCGCTTTTACATAAGGTATTTTGTGTTGCATCCACATCTAAGGTTTATTAAAACGATAAAATATGTAAGAGTTTATTTGTATAGAAAATTATCGCATTTGCAATATATGTGTGTGTGCATGCGTGTGTGTGCATGCGTGTGTGTGCGCGCGCGTTATATGCGCACGCGTCTGTATGTGCGTTTGTGTGTTCACCCACACATGCATATATATATGCACACATACATATTTATGTATATATATATATATGGGAGAATATACAAAAAATAACAACAGACGAGGACAGGTGGTGTAAATAACAAAAGTATATATTAGTATGACGCTCGGGAATACGGAAAGTCTTTGACGTTTCGAGCTACGCTCTTCAACAGAAAGAATACGGAGACAAGGAGAAAAACACGGAGAAAAATATATATAATTAACTAATTTACGATATATGGTATATAATATACGTGGTGCCATAGCTTTTTGTGGAAATTTACATGACCGTGTAGTACCCCCCCCCCCACACCTCTTGACTGATTTATAGCATCTGACAAGAGAAACCGCGATGCTCAGATTTTCATACTAACATAGTGTTATTTTGAAGAGGGCTTACGCAAAAGAACCATTTTAGAACAAGAGAAATATGTATACGACTTCAGATATAATTAACCCATTGGCTTTACGGTGCATTATGCAAATGTCTCTAAATTCTAAATATCGTTAGCAGTGACTATCTCACAGATATGATTTGATTTGAAGAAATGAGTGCTCAACTTAATCCGACTTTATCCTATTTGTTATTCTCTGTTGATATTTTAACTACGTTTAGGTTGCAATCAACTCCATTTGTTCATTTCTCCAGACAGATAACTGCATTCTTAAGTCTGTAACTATGAATCAGCAACACAATTGTGTATTTATTATCGATAATCAGTAAGCCATATATTCCACTTTCCAATGTCTGATCTTCCTTCTCCGACTAAGAGGTAAAAGTATATTCGCGTAGGAGAGTTTTTTTATAATTTGGATCGTATTAGTACTTGCCAAAGATTTATTCTAGATAGCTAGGTAGTTACTTCACAAACACACACACACACACACACACAAACAAAGGGACATACGCACAGACAAGCACTCATATATAGACGCCGGTATATATACACAAGCACATATATACATATACTCTCATATACGCACTCTCCTACATAAATATAATTGTGTGTTAGTAAATGGTCCCATTTCCTCATAGCTAAAATTTATGAAATTAAATAACCGTATCTCATCCTTATTCTGTTTCGTTCTTCCAGACTGAGAGAGTGGAACAAAATGGCATTAGGCTATCTAAGTCTGATGAGTATTTTTGATTGGGTATACTGTTGGTAAATTGACTGAACAGGTGATTGGCCGTGTTGTCAATAACATCCGTTTTTTAACAGACATCTGCTGGTGGATCTACTTTAGTCCTGCAGCTGGTACAAGGATTGGATGATGGTTATCCACGTGGTAGAGCATGACGTCAGTAAGACGTTCTTTTCGTCAGGCTACAAGTGTTGATACTGCTTTCTAGTGAGTCATCTCAAAAGGAAGTTTGCTATACGGCGGTTAATAAAGGGACTTTCAGACATACAAGCGAAATATCTACGTTCTTGGAGGAATGAAATGCAGGTATTCTATGTCAGCATTAACAACGATGGAAACTAAAATGCAATACACTATCTAAATTTGACGGATATTTGTCCTCATCTTGTTTGTTGTTAACACAACGTTTCGGCTGATATACCCTCCAGCCTTCATCAGGTGTCTTGAGGAAATTTCGAACCTGGGTTCTCATTCCTAAGGTATTTTTCGATATTGCTGTTGTTATTATTATTATTATTATTATTATTATTATTATTATCCAAGTCAATCCTGGGAATCGAACTTGGAATCTTGGGGTTAGTAGCCCGTGCTCTTAACCACTACGCCATATGTAATTCCCCATCTCTTAAATATAGAACTATAAAATGTAATAGTCATAAAATAAAGGCCTTAGTTATGAAAGGCAAATGCACCGCGTAAAGGATGATACACTAAACGCTTTGTTGTGAGGGAATAATCCGATTAACCAGCACACAGTTACAACAGGTTCGAACCACGTTTGACGTAGGCATGTATAAAAGAAATTGCGTATTACACCAACACATGAACAAAAAGATCATTTATTTTTACTGGGTCTGGAGGAAAGGGATGTCCCCAACGCATTCTCATGCTCCACCACCTCCTTCAACGGAGAGATTGATGCCATTCATGCTTCGTTTGAACCTCTTGAAAAGACAGCCCCTGTGTGAAGACATGAACTGAGGCTCGAATTCCAGAAGACCAAGGTTCTGGGAAGGAAGGATGGGATGTATTGAATTTTGCGGGATTTGTGACATTGCACACAAGGAGAGACGAGTGGGGGTCGGGAATAACTGATGGAAATGTCATGTACTCGGTCAGCTCCAAGGGGCCGACACGATTCGAGTAGCCGTAGAAAAGGCAAAATCAAAAGGGAGATGGCCTTTGAATTTTAGGGGTTGCAAATCAATGGGGTTGCTCTTTTCTGGATGATGTCTAGGTTGTCTGTATTTACAGCATCACCATCCCTGGTGTGGAAACCCTAACCCAATATGGGCTTCACTTTAGTACACAGATACGCACGCACACATATGCATATCTACATTTACATGTGTGTGTATGTGTGGAAGTGTGTGAATGCATATATGTATGTGTATATTGATATCTATATGTGTATATATACGTGTGTGTGTATGCATACCAGTATAATTTTTAATCATCCTCAAGACAACTAGTAGAATTGGAATTCTTTCATTCTGTTCTAAATTCCCACAATCTGGTTATTCCTTTTTCCAGAACTTAAAATTTCGATAATTTCTCCTCTCCTTCGGAGACATATTTTCACCTATTGGAGCAGATACTTCTGTCAGGAGGAGGATCTCTTGGTCATCTTTGACAACATTCAGTCAAATTGTTTTGATTTCCATCAGCATAGATTGACATGACCTGTATTACGATTGTCCAGACGAACCATCTTCCTCTTCCTCAGAAACCCACGCCTTGCCGGTTGAGAAAGTCAAGAGAAGTCCATTGCAGGAGACTGTGTCGATGAAAACCGGAGAAGGTGATCCCAAACAGAAAGCTAGAAGATTCATCGGGATATTAGAATGCCTATCAATAAGCCACAGCTTACAACTCGAACCAGAAACCATATAACGAAAAGCAAAAACCACAACCGAAGCCCCAAAGGAAAAAACGAAATCAAGAGCAAGAACAACAGCAACAATAGCAGCGACACCAACAGTCAAACACAATGAATTCTCCCCTTCAACTTTCTTTTTGTGTGAAGAGACAAGTCCGACTTGATGGAAGAAATAATAAGGTAGAAGACGGTATTCACCAAAGCGGGAAGGCCATGTCAAACCGATCTGGAACAAATCCTGCTATTGGCCGAGTCCTCTTTATGTAACGCGCTACCACCTTATCTAGCAAAGGAAAGGAGTTATGTTTCCTATGACTGGTGGCTATTACGAAAATGTTGATATGATGGGTGAGTTTGAAAATGTTGATATGACTGCGTCTGCGGTCAATCTCTCATTGATTTCTTCAAGTGTAACTTGAAGTGGAGAGTGAGGATGGAGATGTAGATGAAATTTCTACATTTTAATGAAAGACGGCTGCAAGGGACGGAACTCCTTCCCCGCTCTCTCTGTGAAAGATGAATTACTGAATTCTGCCTGGAAACTGGAGTCGATGAAGGGTAACTCTTGGGAATGCATCGTAGTCGTGGTTTAAGTTTCCTTAAATATTCCAAATGCTCGACTTGATGGTTTGTTTGCTTACAACTTCTATCATAAATTTTTAATTGTTTTTCGTGTTGAGTCACAGTTTTGTCCTTCCGATGTTACGTTACATATGTACACACTGACAAGTTTGTTTGTCTAAGTGAGCTCCATGAGAGCCAATAAAGAAAGGGTCTTCTTCTTCTTCTTCTTCTTCTTCTCCTTCTTCTAGTTGTTGTTGAAATATATACATCCTCAATCATTTATCACATTCTTGAAACGAGCGCAATCCCATTAAATGTATAGCTGTGTCTTTCGCAGGAATATTGTTTACAATTCCTCAACTCCACAGCATTTATTATTCAGTTTCACTTTTCTTTTCGTTTTGTACTGAGAAGAAAATGTTTATTCGTATTATTCAATCCGAAAGAACTTTATTTATATTCATTTAAACTAAATATCATGTTTGTTTACTTTAGATGACAAAATCACCGACGAAATGAGTGCCATTTTCTTTTACTCTCGGTTTCCCATAATGCTTTTCTCTTTTCCAATATCCCTGTTGTAATTGACGTCAAAAGCGTATTGTCCGACATATTATGTTTTATCAAAAAGAAAAAAAAATATTACTTTCTTCACATTCCAAATGAATAACAATTTGAAATTACATTTTCTATTTGCTTACCAAAAAAAAAAAAAAGTAATGATGATGATGACGACGACAAGAACAACAATAATGATAATAAAGAAACGAATAAATAAACTTAATCTGCTTAATTTTATTTAGCTTAATATCAAAACGATATGTTATGGAATTCCGGAAAGAAAATTGTTGTCATACAGTGACAAACAGTTGTCAAAGTAATTAATTTTTACAGCATGTATTTACTTGGATGTATATTCGTTTCAGATGTGCTTATATTTGATCTTGTCCGGGTGATATTGAGTTTTAAACATGTAGCTCATTTTTAGAAGTAACTTGTTTTAAAAGTAGTATTATTTATTCTTAACCAATAGTCAAAGGCTCTACTACACTCCGTTTGGCTGACCCAAAACTGAAAACAGGTTGCACTATAAAAATATCCTGCAAAAGTTGCTACTTAGTCAAAGCAGGTTTGTAATATATCATCCACCCAACTTACACTATATGATATTCTTAAATATCGCTGTATTTGCAATTAAATCGTTTTGAAATCTTGTAGAAACTCTTAAATCAGTCACCTCGAGATATTTTACAATAGCCACAGGCAGATAGCATCAATATAGATATCCTTTTTTTTAAATTTTAAACCCGAAGAAGAGTTTAAAGAACAGGTTTATAATAGAAGACATTAATTATTTCTTGCTTGTTTTCTGCTACAATAATTCGAGGTAAGATGAAATATAAGGAGTTGATTGAACGTTTACCATGTGATATACCTTTGAAAATAAATTTGTTAAAATGTTAATGAAATGTTGTCCCTACCTCAATGTAATGCAGAACCATTTTGGCTATTAGCTTAATATTTCAACTGTGAAATAACAAAGAAGCATAACAATGTCAGAAAAATAAGATAATGCCCCTGAGTGTGAGCATGAATTACTGATATTTAATATCGATAAAGATACACGACAGAATACAGCAAATACATTTGAAAGACGTGATGTATCAATCCTTATTTGTCAAGAATGCCTGTGTGTATAATTTCATAAGCGTTACTTGATGTAAAGAACTATAATACATTGTTACTTTCTTTCTGTATCCTTTTTGCAGTTACCGTGGAGATGATATTTCTTATTAACTCTTCTTAATTGTCCATGCTATCATTTTGCTCCAAATTTTACTTTCTATTCATCAATTTTTTTTTACATCGTTTTTATATAGAGCCTTGAGAATAATTATTTAATGATATATTTCGTCCACAAATTCCTTGAGATTTTTCTGTCGATATATACAATTATTTTATAATATCATTCGTTAATTAACAAGACAACATGACAGATAATAAAACAGGCATTATATTATTAGTAATTGGTTCATATTAACTTTTTTGTCTTCCTTTGGCGTTTTACAAATCTTGTTTTTAATGGGGTTTTTTCTCACCAAAGATATCGATATTTTCCTTCGTGATATACATTCTCCGTGAAATAAACAAAATGTTCCATGCCATTTCTAAGCAATTTACCTCTATTACATTGCTGAATAGATTCCGAAAATTCTAAATTCCATTTAATCCGTTCTGATAAATTGGATTAATATGCAGCAGATGGTTTGAAAGAAAATATGCGTTTTATCATATTTATCGGAATAAATCAACGATATATAAACTATAAATCAACTATAATAAACTTGTGAAATTCCGGTTTATCTTTCAGAATATTTAATGCAGGTAGATATGTATACCCTCTCTGTCCTTTAGAGTGTATTTTTATTCGAATCTTTTTTTCAATCTCCGAAAAAAATCACACAAATTTACAAGGGTAGCGAAGCCACATATAGAGAAGATTATTGGTATTTTATAAACAAAATTTTGCATGCTTCTGTGATGACATATGATAATTAAAGTGGTGTGGTAAAAGCTAGACCAAAGGAAGCTTTCTGGATGGTTATGTGAATCATGCTTGTACTATGTAAAAGGAAAGTATTTGAAAACGTGAAGCTAAGATCTTCCTCATTGCAGTATCTGACTAGTCTATTACAGTCAACAGGTCGTGCATTTATAATTTGTAAAATAGTGAAAAACATGAACATTATATCCACACACACTCTCTGTTCTCTAATGGCTACCTTCTGGAATAAACTACTGTCAATCCAACAGAAATATTTTGACTAATGTTAGCTACCTGACCGAAAGAAATCAGTAAACTATGTCAGTAGTTGGTGAATGTGTGCTTTAAATTGCATATTGTCGGAACAACCATTATTCGACAAATACTGCAATGAATATTATCAACAAAAAAATTCAAGAAATCTTGCTAAAGTATCCATTAGAAATTTGGCGATATTTCCCATACAGGTGTTTGAAAAGTTGGATGACTTTCAAGGAAGTATTGATATTTATACTAAAAGAAGTTCTCTGTCCAAAACCTAAAAATAAACCAAGGCTAATTTAATGAAAATTATGAAACTGTTCAACGAGTAGTATAAAATGAAAAAATAGATAATAATTTTTAATTGACTAGACATCCAATTGTTCACTTGACTTCATATTAAAATACAAATATAAATGCAACGTAAAATGTATAATGAATAATGAGGCAGTAAATGAAGAGTTGCACAGTTACACACAGACTGCGAATTCCCAAAGAAATTGTTGGCTAATTCTTTGAAACCTGTTTGACGGCATTCAGACTGTATCTCTTAAATTTCACTACATTGAATTCAGAGTTTCAACGGTGTGAAGTAAATTCTACAATATATTTTATTCGACACTCTTCTAATTCACCAGTCTTCATAATACCATTTCTACTATAGACACCACGCCTGAAGTTTGGAATAGTCGATTATATCGACCCAGTGATCAACTGGTACTTATTTCACCAACCCCGAAAGGATGAAAGGTAAAGTTGACCTCGGCGGAATTTGAACTCAGAACGTAAAGACAGACAAAATTCCGTTCAAAGTTCAGATTTTGCCGAAGTCTGCTGGCGATCGATGAAATAAGTGCCAGTTGAGCACTTGGGTCTATATAATCGACTAGCCCCCACCCCGTCCCTGAAACTCTTGGCCTTGTGCCAAAATTTGAAACCAATATAACCGAATGTTGAATTTGAATTCATAAATTACAGACGGACAAAAATACCGCTAAACATTTTGTCCGACCTGCTAAAGTATGTGCTAGTTCACTACCTTACTCAGCCATCATAATATCATCAGCAATATCTATTTCATTATTGCCCACAGGGGGCTACACATGGAGGAGACAAACAAGAACAGACAAAGGGATTAAGCCGATTACATCGACCCCAGTGCGTAACTGGTACTTATTTAATCGACCCCGAAAGGATGAAAGGCAAAGTCGACCTCGGCGGTAGTTGAACTCAGAATTTAACGGCAGACGAAATACCTGTATTTCGCCCGGCGTGCTACCGATTCTACCAGCTCGCCGCCCCATATCATCAGGAATATCACCGAGTGGTGAGTGGGTAAGCTGGCAGTATCGTTAGCACGCCGGACTAAATGCCGAGCGGCATTTCGTCCGTCCTTATTTTCTGAGTTGAAATTCCACCGAGGTTAACTTTGCCTTTCACCATTTCGGAGTCGGTAAAATAAATACCAGTTTATCATTGGGATAGATGTAATCGACTATCGCCCTCCCCTGCAATTGTTGGCTGAGTGTCAACATTTGAAATCAATGTTAACGAATGGTGTCACAAAATACTATGTCAACCAACAAGATGTTAAGCTGGAGAAAGTACAAAATTACTTGAAATTGTTCATCTTTCCTACAATACTAAATGTAAAAAAAATAAATACTGTATATGTTGTGATGTATCGATTCTCTTTCGAAATACATTAAGAAGTGAAGAAAGATTTCTTTATATGAAAAGGTCAATTAGAAAAACAAACAATTTGGGACTGAAAAGTCTAATGACCTTTCGGAAAGTAATGATATTTGTTGGATTAATTGAATTTTTAAAACTCTCGCACTTAACACTGTCGTTATTTAATTAATTATTTTCGTTCTATTTCTTGAGTTATTCTTATCTGTGACGACGTTTTTCCTTTCCTTTCTAATGCTTAGTTTTATATCTCCATTTGCAATACAATCACTAACTAAGCTACGAGCAAATCTTATATTTTGCGTTAAAATTATCGTCGAAAATGTAAACTAATGAAAAGCATTTTGATCTACTGCAACGTGTATAATATACAAATATTTAATAATTGTCAAAACAGCTTTTATCAGTATACTTAAGTGTAATAAAGTAGCAATAAAATCTACATTTTTCTTTTCATTCTGGATTACTTTGCACAAATATCCGTATCCAGAGTAAAATTGTGACAAATAAATTTTTTTAAAGCTGTTTAACGTACTGATTTTCAATTGATCTTAAAATGTTAATATAGTAATTTGTTCACATTAATAGTTATTGTTGCTGTTTTAAATAGTGAACAAATTATACTGTTTAGTATTCAATAATTATAACAAATTTTCAGTGCAGAGTGAGGCTTAATTTAATGGGCATAACCAAATATGTAAAATGTTTCTTCCTTCGTATAAACTACATATTTCAGAAAATAGTTCGGAAGTAGAATAAATTGGCCTACTATAAGGAAATAGACGAGCCATTGCTTCAAGTACTCTGACCCCACTCTACCGCAATGTCAAACTTTTCTTCCCATTCATCAACTTTATATTCACTAATTATTGACACAAACCATCACTACTTACCTCAGATGGTCTTTATATATTTTTCATAAATCAGTATATATTTCTGTATTTTCTTTTGCAGTTAGCACCCCTTTCGTAGAAATTAAAAATATTAATGATCAAAAGGAAATTCATGTTAGCTACGGTCATGAATTTGGATTAAAAAAATGTAAGATGTAACACATGCGTTTCTACTCAAGGCACAAGGATTGAAATTTTGAGGGGGGAGTCCAGTCGATTAGGTCGACCCCAATACGCAACTGGTACTTAATTTATCGAGCCTGAAAGGATGAGAGGCAAAGTCAACCTCGGCGGAAGTTGAACTCAGAACGTAACGGCAGACGAAATAGCAATTTCTTTATTGCCCACGGGGGAGGGGAGTAAACGTAGAAATGTACAAAACAATTGATTGGGATCAGCAATGCGATATAGTTTACATAAAATATGACTTTAAAAATTATATAAAATGTCAAAAATCGAATGATATTAACAGTAAATTAGACAACACAAATGAAGCGATGATCAGGCCACGCTCCGACCTCACAAGCCCCGATCTATCGCTGGTACCTTTTTGTTCTCTTTTTTTCCGTCTATTTACACGGTTCCTTGCACGCACAGCACTCGTGCAACATGCTTCCATCTCTTTTGGAACGTACACTCCGACAGACATCTCTTCTCCAGCCACACCTTCTTTTTCAAATGAAAAGTAAAAAATGACCGTAAATTGTGGCCAGAGATAAAGTTGCCTGTCTTAATTCCTTTTATCCTAATCTTCCATACTGCCTCTTTCGCTATTGCTACAACCGTGAGAAAACAATTCTTGCCTTCGTTTGTTAAAACCCCCGGTGGGTCAATTTTTATAATTGACTCAGTCGACAGCTGTACTCTTCCTTCGCCGGACAACAGGTGTTCAGCATAGGCCCACATTTTAGATATCTCCGGACACTGAACAATAGCGTGAGGAACGGTTTCCCTGTGTGTGTCCCCCCCACACCGCATCTTGGACAGGTCGGCGACTGACGCTTACCGTGTCTTGCGAGCTTATCCCAAACGGGCAAGGCACCCCTGTAACATTGCCAGGTTAAGGACTTTTGGAAGTTGTCCAACGTTCTCAACCCGAATGTACGGTGAAACAGGCTGTCCAGTTGAATAAACCCGAGACCTAGAGTCGCTCCCAGGCCATCGTCGCATTCAGACTCTGCGAACCTACTATATAAAATCCATGTTGAACCCCCACCGCTGGCGTTGCTCGAGCGCCGGAATAGCAAGAGGGCCTTACGGCACTCTTTTTGCCATTCACCCAACCTCGTGCTTTGCGTTGGCAGCTGGGGGTGGAACCCGGCTGCTTTCGACGAATAAGTGTGATTTTATGAAATACAGTGAAATGATGGAAATATAATACAAAAACCAGAAATTTCTAGAAACTGGTATTATAACTTATGATCTTTATATTTACATATATTCTTTTGTTTAAATAGTTTCTATGCTATAACGCTTATCACGGATTTGTTAATTCTTTTAGTTTAGCCACTTATTTGTGCGGACGGGGTGCTGTACCGTTGGTATTTATTTTACTGGTGCTTATTTTATCAACCCCAGAATTATCAACCAATGATGACTTCAATGGGATTAGAGCCTAACCCTAACTTTTAGGTGTCTGATCCTGCCAACGTTGACGTTACTTTTCAGACTTACAAATGTCGGTACATAAAGTACCACTCAAACATTGGTATCCATCATAAATGGCTCTTTCTTGCTTTAATACTTGATGGTGGACAGCGGCGAGCAGGGAGAATCATTAGCCCGCCAACCAAAATGCTAAGCGGCAATTCGTCCGTCTTTATGTTCTGAGTTCAAATTCGACTTTGCCTTTCTGGGTTGATAAAATATGGACCAGATGGGTTCTGGGATCGATGTAATCGAATTCCCCATCCCCAGAATTTTCAGACCTTGTCCCTTTAGTACAAAGGAATATTTGATGGTGCGTGTGTTGGTAATTAATCTATCTCTTTACCGTTTAAGCCATGGAAAATATATTTAAGTTTAAGTCTATCTCGAGACTACAATTCCATTTGACCAGAGCTTTTCTCGTTTTCCGCACTGTCTAAGCGACAGGGAGTACAAGACTCTCTTTTCCAACACCACAAGAAATATTCATTGGTGTTTGTTTCTTAAAACACATGAACACATGAATACAACGTTTAATGTTTCTCAGGGTCTTTGTGAAAAGTGGTAAAATTAATTAGCCACACAGTATTCTTAATTGTAATGGACAGTGTATTTAAGCAACAAATTAATTAGTTTACAGTTCTTCTAAACTAATGGCTCTCAAACTGTGCACTGTAAGGGGTATCTAGATGTGATGCGGGTTTTGAAAAATAATTTAAGGTTTTAGAAAATCAATATTAATGCTTAAAACTTTTGAAAGAAAAAATTGTTATTCATAATTTTAAATCGTACTTGTTCGAGAAAAATATGATTTATAAAACAAATTAAATAGCAGGCTTCCATAGTTTTTTTTTTCTTTTGTTTACAGTTTTCCATGCGAAATATGCGAGTAATTGCTTTAACTGCTCCACAGTGCACCGTGCGATCAAAAGTATGGAGAAACTTCGTTGTAGACAATCAAGTTTTATAAGTCACAATTGTTGAGAATCGGAACTCTAGAGCGCTGGAATAAATGTCATTACGTGAAAATATACCAGAGAGCTTTACAAAGAACTAAATATACACGTTAAAATCTAATCTTGATATTTGGGTCAGGTTAACCAATTCCATCGCTACAGAACAACTCTTTAATTCTTGAACGAATTCTGGCAAGTTATTCTTTACAAAGAAACGAAGTCGGTTCACTCATCATCTCAGAATAACAAAAAATTCCTTGGGGCGAGATGGGCGCTTAATTGCACAGCGAGACTTAACACAATATATATGGCTCCCTATATTGATATACAGTAACAGTTTTGTTCATCATGCTTTTGTGGTTTACCACCGACTATACCTTGTTTTTGTTTGCGCCCGAAACTCATCCCAATATTATCATAGTAGACATCTTTTCTAGGAACTGGTCATGAAACTTATGTTAAAATGCAGTAATATGTGCAAACATAGTGACAGCCAATTAATTAATAAATATATCGAACTCCATTAATACATTAAATCTGATTCGAAGTTAAGTAACATATAATAATTTATATACTACACGCGCGCGCGCATATATATATATATATATATATATATATGCACATGTGTATGTGTGTAACATGTATGTGGTAGCAAGCTCTACAAACTTGCATTTAACTGCTACGTACACTTCTGCAGAATCTCGTCATTAGTTGCCGTAAGGTAAACATTTTAGGCTACTATCACAAACACTAATGAATGCTGTCGTCTAAGTATAAAATCCAGCTTTACGAAGCCTTCAGCTGTTAATTTTGAAATGAAGTTTCACCACAAATATGTGTGCTTGCTATCATATACTTGTTTATTTGCGAATATGTATGTCCATGTGTGTGTGTGTGTGTGTGTATGTGTGTGTGTGTGTGTGCAAGGTGTTAGGTTTTTATAGTTTTGCTTAAAGGTTTCACATGTCTGAACAGATCCAATAAAAACAAAACGTCAACAAATAGTGCAATTCTCTTGTCTGCTAGCCTTGTATTGAATGAGATGTTATTTTAGAGATGTTAGCGCTTTCTACACACACACGCCAGCATCTACCATATATGTGTTTATCAAAGGTGCTCATGTATTACTTTAGTTTACCACAATTGTGGGTATTTGCTATTTTTTTGTGCCGTTTAGCCCCAAATCAACCATTCCGGCAGTCTCCCCCTGTCCTTATAAATGTATCTTTGACTATATTACTTAAGGTTACCATGGCTTATCTCAGACGGTTTGATGTGATTGCGTTGCTATTTTTTCCACCACGAGCTTTCACGTTGGGATTTCCGCAATTACTAATGAGCCAAATGGGATTCTATAAAGTAGCCTAACACCAGTAGATTCTTTTGTCCAAGTTGGAATCCCCATCAGATTGACTTTCCCATTCATTTATATGGACATACCCGTGATTGTATTGGTAAGAAGTTCACATCGCACGTATGTGGTTCAGTATCGATCTCACTGTCAAATGATCCACACAACGCAAGTATCTTCTACTATACTTCTAAACTATAGAGTTTTGAGAGTGAAGTTTGATGGAAAGGAACCGAATGGAAGCTTGTTCCAGTCTTTTCCCCTTTCATTATCTTTTCATTCAGTAAGAAAGGCAGTGTCTCTAACATATTACAGAAAGTGAGATTGTAGGGAGAAAGGAGATATGCTCAAACCCGAGATCTGCCACGACTGGTTGCAGAAGAGTGGACTCCGTTAAAGGTACCCGAGTAGTCAGGTGGTATTGTTAAACCTGGAAGGAAATTAAGTTTGCCTCCTTCATGGTACAGACCATGGCGAGATTTGGACGCAAAATGCAAATAGTCGGATCAAATATCGTAATGTATCCTAATCGACGGTTTTGGCAATTCTTCCAATCCAACGGTTTCGATTAATGTTTTTGATATATCAACTCTAAAAGAATAAACATTTAAGTTCGTCTCGGGCAATTAGCTACCTCGGTGATAGATTTAATGCGTCTCTCATTTTAACACCACCATTCGGCTCGTGCGTGTCTTTAGAGGGAACCACTTTATTGAAAGTATTTGGACTCGCACACCGATGTGATAACTTTCTCTTTTCCAGCTACTAGTTTTAGGGATTTTGAAAAATGGGTCATCATTGCTGCGCTTCTTCCTAACTAAACCATAGAAGACAATTCCTAACCAAATAGACACATTAAATATAATAATCCCAACATAACGACTATATTTATTCTCTCTATAAAATTAGCCTCGAAATAAGAAGACAGTGTTATGTTTATTCAGCCAAACTTTTTCCTCTGTCTTCTGTCGAAACAATAACTAAGGAAGCTAAATCCAAATATGTCAGGTCCCTAAGGGTCACTACTATATTCTAGAAGTATAGTTAAACTATAAACTCCTAACATAAAAGGCAGTTTGCAAGTTTTCAAAACATTTATTGAAACTAATAAAGTTTAGGAACTAAATTTCTGTGTAGAAGTAAATTAAATTCAAATTGGATTTCCACATATATCTGAGCGAATACACTATATTATCCAATCAGCCGTATTGGCCTACAGACACAACATTAGGTACTTCCTTGCTATAACTTAATTTTCTCAACCAAGCAACATTAATTTGTGTGCTTATGTAGTCTGCATGAAAGCGTGTGTGACAATATATTTATGTTGCGTATGTGTGTTTGTGCTGTGGAACTCATGTGTGAGTTTAGAGCTGATATAAACGCAAAGTTGTAGCATTTTTGTGTCCGTCTATCATTTTTATATGACATCATATTTAATTATGCATGTGACCATGGAACTTTAAGATCTTTATACACATGCACATGTGAGCGCACAAATGTGAAATATATGTCTATGCATTTACACACACAGGCATACACACACACTCGAGTGTGTAAGTGTGTGTGTGTATGCGTGTGTGTGCTAAGGCGCGTATCCTAATAGACGTGTAGCACTCACGATCGCGAAACCGTGGTTTCGATTCCCAGATCGGCTGCGCGTTGTGTTTTTGGGCAAAACATTTCATTCCACTTTACTCTAATCCACTCAGCCGTAAATGGCTAACCCTGCGATGGGACCTTCTGATCAGAGGGACAGTTGGCTTGCTTTCCTAGCCAGCGAGGTGCCATCATTGGAACCCTAAAATTATACAAAGTGCTTTTATGTCCAGCGATGTATAACAACATCCGATAGCCTGGTCGATCACATAATCACATGATATATATATATATATAGATATATATATACAAGAAATGAGGGCAGGGAATCGTCAATTAATAATAGAATTAATAATTAACAATTTTGCCAAGTAGTTCAGTATGAAAAAAACCTTTATCGGTAAGACCATTTATCATCATAAATATAAGGGATATATAATTGTTAATTATTAATTCTATTATTAATT
>NC_068986.1:328067-339849 GCF_001194135.2 Octopus bimaculoides
GCTCTCTCTCTCTCTCTCTATCTTTCTTTCTCTCTTTCTCTCTCTCTCTCTCTCTCTCTTTTACGCGCATATGCACACGTACATACACATAGATATTCACTCACAGAAAAAAGCATGCGTATATATATGTGTGTGTGTGTGTGTGTGTGTGTGTGTAGGGAGAGTCATGGCCAAGTATTTAGAGCAGCGGACTCGCAGTCCATGGATCGTGGGTTCGAATCTCATACCGGGCGATGTGTGTGTTTATGAGTGAAACACCTAAGCTCCACGCGGCTCCGGCAGAAGATAATGACGAACTTCTGTTGACTTTTTCGCCACAACTTTCTCTCACTCTTTCCTCTTGCATCTAACAGCTCACCTAAGACGAACTGGTGTCCCGTCCAGGTGGGGAACCTATACGCCTATGTAACAGGGAAACTGGCCCTTATGACCCAGGCATGACTCGAGAAGGAACAAACTATATATATATATATATATATATATATATATATATATGAGAAGTATGTATAGTTATGAATAAATCACAATTATAATGGAGAGGGTTGCAAAAACCCTTATATGTTTAGAAATAGCAGTGAAAACCACTACAAAGCCACTATAAACACTCGTATTCTATCTTTTCACAATAAAGTTGTCGGCGGGTGACGTGACATAAAGTTTACAACTTTAAAACAAAAGTTTATTTCTCTATTGCACTTTCGAAGTTAGGAACCTAACGATTCCACTCATTTCTTCAGAATTTGGAGCTCAGAATTTGAATGTGTATATAGAGGTTAACACATTATTCTTGCCGGTCGGAACACATGTAAGCCCCAAGGTGTGTTCTTTGTGATAATTTTTATCTACAGGAATATTCAATAAAATTGCCATTGGCTTCAATCACGGCCTCCAGACAATTTTGGAATCGCCTGCAACGCTTCCTGTTTAAGTTTGTGAATACTGCCATAATCCTTGCCTTCGGTTCATATTTGGTATTACAAGGAGTTTTGTTGGTCTCTCGCTCAACTGCACCCCACACATAATAATCAAAGGGATTGCAGTCTGGGGAGTTAGGTGGCCAGATGTGATGTGGCCACAGAAATTGTCTGACAGCCACTAGTGTGGACTCCTGCTTGTGTGGACTCCTGCTTGTGTGATATTATGCACAGTCCTCCTTCTTGACCCAGGGCAGCACACTGTCTCCTCCAGGCACTTGATGTAGACCTCTGTGTTGAGTCTGAGGCTATGTGAGAAGATGAATGGAGGCATAAACGTCGCCATCACTAGTGATCACTCCAAACACCATGAGGTTGACCGGATGTTTGATTTTTATCACTCTCGGTACATGTCCTCAGACTGCACTATCCTCAGATTGATATCCAAACACTCTGAAATGTTCGCATTGGAGCTTCCGGTGTAATGCCTAGCAGCACAGCATGTCTTTTCCAAATTTCTGGCAGAGTGAATTATGTCATGGGACTGTTTTACTCACAGACGGTGCCTAACTTATCCTACCATAGTGTGTAGTTGACAAAACCTAAAACAAACAATGTACATGCGTTTAATTAAAATATAAAATGGCGACAATTTATCTATCGTATCTTGTATATATATATATATATATATATATATATATGTATATATATGCGAACGTATGTATGTATATATACACACACATACATACACGTATACAACCTTATACAAATGTATATATACTTAAATGTGTGCAGATATATACAAGTTAACTGACAGAGTAACGAATATTTACAAGTGAGAAAGAAAGAGAGGGAGCTGGAGATATAATGAGAGAAAACTGAAGACACAGGGAGATAGTGACAGAGAGATGAGTACACAGAGAGCGCGTATTGATCAAAATATGCCAAGCGACATAAATATTTATGCAGACATGGATACACATGCACGTGTGTGTGTGTGTGTGTGTGTGTGTGTGTGTGTGTGTATGCTTGTATGTCTGTGTCTATATGCTTATGTATGAATGGGAAAAGCACTTAGCCACGATATAATATGTAATATCTTGAGCTTTATGTCTTCATGATATAAATGTTATCATCGTAATATCATCAAATTTAACAGAATATTCCATGTAATATTCAGGAGATTTAATTATAGGTTTTTAGTCCGTCTGCTTTCGGCAGAAGTAAAAAGTAATTCTTGAAGTCATAAAAGCTTTTTAGAACTGAAAGTTTCGTAAGAAAATGACAATATAGAAACACATATTATGCACATGTCCATACATACGAATGAATTTATTAATGTGAGTACATATATTTGTATAGGCAGACACAAACACTCACACATGTATGTATGCATATATATATGTGCCTACAAACATACAACATTCATGTATCTATGCGTATGTATATATATATATATATATATATACTCACATAATCATGGATATAAATATCCGTACATATACACAAAAACATATTTATATGTATTTATGTTTTATGCACACATACATGCGTACTTAAATATATAGAGATTAGTATATATACATAAATAAAAATCAGTATATCCTTGTGTTCTAACCAAGCGCATATATCTGACTCTTGGTGCAAGCACGTATACAATGCGTGCACGCAGCTGCATATATGCAAATATACGCCCTCATATATGCACTTGCACTCGCACTCACATATTCACTGATTCCTAAAACTGGCTTCTGTCAAAGTAGAATTACCTCTTTCTTAGACACCGGCTTGAGTTCTGTGAGGAGTTTAAACCATCTCTGTGTATATATATATATATCGTGTCTTTGTCTATATTCTCCGTCCGTAAAGTTTTCACCTGGTTTCCCGTTTGCTCTGCTTTCGTCTAACTTTTTCTCCTTGTTTCTCCTCTGTCGGTTGAAGCCTTGATACATCCCTGAAGCGCAACCCCTGTTTGTATGCTTTATTGAAACAAAATATTCCTTGAATATTTAACTCTCATTACGCTTACTCTATCTCTTTCTCCACTCTTAGTCTCTCTTTCCGCATATGCCTGCCTCCCTTGTACCTTTCTCTTCTCTGTGTACCAAATAGAAATATATGACAAGTAAAATCACTTTCTATGAACTAACTCGTTTTTATTTATCAGGCGCAGGAGTGGCTGCGTGGTAAGTAGCTTGCTTACCAACCACATGGTTCTGGGTTCAGTCCCACTGCGTGGTATCTTGAGCAAGTTTCTTCTACTATAGCCTCGGGTCAACCAAAGCCTTGTGAGTGGATTTGGTAGACGGAAACTGAAAGAAGCCCGTTGTATATGTATATATATATATATGTGTGTGTGTGTGCGTGTGCGTGTGCGTGTGTGTGTATGTTTGTGTGTCTGTGTTTGTTACCTCAACATCGCTTGGCAACCGATGCTGGTGTGTTTACGTCCTCGTAACTTAGCGTTTCGGCAAAATAGCCCGATAGAATAAGTAGTAGGCTTACAAAGAATAAGTCCTGGGGTCAAATTGCTCGACGATAGGCGATGCTCCAGCATGGCCGCAGTCAAATGACTGAAACAAAAGAATAAAAGAATATAAAAACGCTTGTTTTTTTGTTTTTGTTTTTTTGGGTTTTTTTTTGTTTTTTGCTTGCTGAGTCTGAAAGTAGTGAGTGCTCATGACCGTCGCAAACCCTCCTGGGCAGGCAGAGGAGACTGATATCTGTAATGTTTCTCTTGGACCTTTGTACATCAACACTTGCAGGAAAGACCTGAGCAAGGAGGCTGTTCCTGAGTACCACTGTCGTAGAATATAGGGTCTGGGCATAGAGACTGGTGATGGGTACGAGGCCTAAATCCTTATGGCGGTGACTTAACAGCGATGGATAGAATGATTCGTAGTATTTGTTTCACTCTTTGCAGTATCTAAGTTCAAATAACACCGAAGTGAAATTACTTTCATCGTTTTGAGGTCGATAGAAATATAGCAATCCAGGGTGGCAGATTGACGGAAGTGTTAGTGTCAGGCCTTTGCATTATCTCTTCTGGCTCCGTATTCTGAGAACGGCTCTGGCACCAAGTTGTATTGGATCAAGTCAGCAGTGTTTCCATCGGTGATGTGAAGAGGGGAGACTTGCCTGCATAGCCAGTTACCATCCTTCCACAAAGACCCTCGCCCGTAGTTGCACATGTATCCGTAATTGTTTGAGGTCTCTGTTGGTTAAGATTACGTATGTTTGTAAATATGTTCTATATATAGGAAACGGTTGGTCACAATAAGAGAGAAGAGAATGAGAGATGAATGTGAGAGGACTGTGAAAATTTCATACCCACATTTTTTTCAAATAAAAAGGATTGCCTAAATATCTATTGGTGATGTTTAAACCAGATTTCTTTTAGACTTGTTTCTTTTGTGAAGTTTCGATGTTCAAATTTCTCTTTCCTTCGCTTGAAATATTCTTACAAAACTTATATTTACAGTCATCACTAGCTGTTTATAAAATTTGTTTTCTAAATTTGCAATATAATCCCCCTGGTTGATGTCATATACTTTCAAACTGAAAGATGACACATCTGTATTCGTGGGTTCAATCCTATGCATATCATTTATGGATATTGTTCCGTTGTCTGAAACAGTAATGTTCATCACGAATTACCTTACTAGGTAATAGTTTACCATCTCCCCACTCTTTCCCTATATTATTTATTCTTTAAGTCTATGGCAATATGTCTTTATTATGGCAAAACAATATATCTAAATTTATTTTATACCTCTGTTGCTCTTTATCAAGAACTCGAAAGAAGTTTATAGTTATATGTCTATTCTCACATAATCCCCGCTGTACAGGATATAAACTGAACTGTCTGAGATTACGTGCGGTTTCTCATTGTCTATCTCTGTAACTTAATTATCAATATAATCGTTTACTTCTTCTGATAATTTCCTTTCATCTCATCCTTGCTTTTACCATGACCAAATTTAACTGGACAACATATTTCTCCTCTGCAATCCTATCTTCTTGCAAAATGATTTATCGAAATCAACCGAATTGAGAACATCTGCCTTATTGAGAACATCTGTCTCAATTCTCTTACATTGTATTCAGAGATTTCAACAAGATATTCGACTTCTCATTACTTAACAGATCGAGTTCGAGTGCAAGCTAAATAAATCATCTTTAACAACATACTTTTATATCTCAGGAGCGCATTTAGTCATTGATTACATTATTCGGATTGTTTCTTTAAAATGTGAACAGTGATTAAGGTTAATTAATGATTTAGTTCCGTTGGCACATGGTTGGCAGGCAAAATCTTCATCATTGATAATATTCATCGTATGATCAACCGAAATTTGTACTTAATATGATCTCGTAGTAGTTAATATGCAAATGGCTTATTCGGTTTCACAACTAATGTCAGCTTTAATCTATTCTTTCTTGATAATAAACACCATTATCACTTTTAACTCGTTTAAAATTCTTTAACCCTTAATGACAGAATACTTCAATAACGACTTTAAACGCAAAGATAGAAAACAATACACTCCCTTCGAGATACTGAAGATATTCTAACATGATAAAAAGATAATATTATCATGATCTACAGATAATGCTATTTTAAATTATTTTAAGGCAAATCATTCCGTGTCGATTGGGTTTGGATTTTGCTAATTATAGAGTAGCATTAAAATAAAAGCCAATTGTATACGATGTAATCAGAATCGTTAATTCTTCACATGGAATTTAAAGTTTATTAGCTTTTTTTAAAACTTCATAATAAATCAGTTTCTGTTGCTGGTCTAAGCGAGATCATGATGTAGTTTTTAATTTATTGGTAGTTTTTAATTCATTGATCGAATTTATTTTACACATTATGCTGCTTATATCCTTGCAAAATGTATAAATGTATACATAAATAATATATTATTTATCTACACTTTGTTGCAATAATTCAAGCTAGGTCTCCTATTTAAGTATACATTCCACCCATTAGATTTGTATGTCTTCAAAATTGTCAGTGACGCTGCCTTTCATCCCGACTAAGTAGCAAAATTAAGATTGACCTATTACCATATTTAACACCACCAACTGGTACCTGTGAGAATTTAGCGAAGGGATTAATAGATATAGGAAAGTTAGCCAGAGAATATGAAAGAAATAAGCTAAAATTTTTCATTACATATAAACGAATCGAATCTTTTATAGTCGTCATACCAATAGAAACACAAACTTACTCAAATCCTACAAATAAGCGGAAATGAACACAGGTTTTACATAGAGTTCAAGCTAAAAAGGATATTATTTCTGTATATGCATTATTAAAATTATGTTTTTTGCATTAATTTGCATACATAACGACAAAATCATTCAGAGTGAAATCAGAATTTTTCATTAATTAGTAACAGAACTGACAATAACTAAAATGTAGAATCGAAAAACTCGGGTCTAAATAAAGTTGTGCTAACGTCTCCAACAAGAACAAAACGGCATTAGTAATTGCTATATACGGCCTCAAGAGTCACTTGCACGAGCACAGCAGATGATTTCGTCATCAAAACCCCAGCAAACACCGAATCACTTTCAAAGAGTAATTGTAAATTAAAATAGATTAGAGATCACCAAAATCTCATGGGTAGCATTAAATCTGGTCCAAACATTTAAAAATAGTCAAGAACGGCAGCATAGGCCTCCCTGAGACAATGAGTGCCACCTTGACCCACTTTTAAATAAAAGGAGCCAGCTTGTTGAGACATGCCCAAATTCTCCATCTGAGCATTTTAACGAGGACGATTCTGATTTACTAAATGCGAGACCCGATGATTCATACAGCTTTTACAACATAGTGACGCTGTTCTTTATCTTTCCAATACATTGACGTGTTTAGTTGATCTCACAAAAGCATGGTTCACGTGTTGATAATAACTGTTTATCATACACGTAATGACAGACGCATATACACTCACGAACACACACACATGTACATATACACAACAAAGCTTGGACATATATACATGTACATACACGCAACAAACCTAAAATAAAATTAAAGGAGTCATAGTGTTAAGCTAACTTTCAGAATCTTTATTGTGAAACTGTAAACAGATGTAAATACGTCTTGTTATTCTCTGCAAACACAGAAAAGAAAAGAAATTGTTCTGACATATTTCATGATATGCTGACTACATATCACCAGAGGTGTATTCTACGATAGTTACCCTGTAAGTGCATATGTACTCCGTTATCTTTTTGTTTATGAAGAGAACTTCTAACAATCGCTATCTAAGTGAACACAAGCCACCAGTTAGTTCTCTTGGCTTGACTAATTTGCGTTCGTAGTCAATGAGATTAAATAATTAATAAATATCTATGAACAACGCATCGTATATCAGAGACTCAAGATAAGATTTGTATTAGTTAAACTAAAGCTTTTAAAGCTATCGCTGGAAAACTTTAAATAAATGTAAATACATCTTGTTTTTCTCTTCGCACAAACAAAAACTGAAAGCAATTGTTCCGATATATCTCTCACGCACGCACGCGCACACACACACACACACGCACGCACGCACGCACACGCACACACACACACACACACACACGTACTACGTGTAAAAGAGCAGAAGAAAGAGCGAAATGAAAAGGTACATACATATATGAATACACAAGGGGGCGAAAATGCCACGCAGCATTAGAGAATCGTTAAAGAATGTAGTTCCCAGTTCACTCTTTTCCTTAAAATATATGTTGACCTTTAGTCATAAAGATATCTTAGCCGCATTCCAAAAATGATCACCCACCTGATTACCGTGAAGTCGTTGAACATTTTTCAACCTCTTATCCAAAGACATAAACCTCTTCTACCTCTACTACAGTGGAATCACCTGCTATGCTCTGGTCAAGTACTCTCACATGTATATTTTGCCCTCTCATCATGCATATTGTTAGCGTCCTCGAGGCTACCCTCTACCACCTTTTTCTCATCTTTTATTCCAAGAACGCGACCGCTGTGTATTTTCCTTTGTGTGCACATTTCAGCTATCAACTTGCATCTTATAAAGAGGAACATCAAATGCGTCGATGTAAGCGGTCTTAAATGGCTTGCGAAGAACATCGGCATGGCCGCAGTCAAATGACTGAAATAAGTAAAAGAATAAAAGAATATAAGCATAGAGCTTATATTACAAAAAAATATATTACCTCACCTTTCTGGCTTTCTCAGTTACCTTTAACTGAGTTACTCATTGTTATTAAGTACGCATTATATAAATTACTCCTTATCTTGAGAAATTTCAATTCGACAAGTACATCTGATGTCTAACACTGATAATAATAACATTACTATCAAATATTTGAATTATCAAAGATGTTGTAAGTATTCTGTTATTTGATCTTAATAAGATCCATTCTGCTGATATCAAAACAAGAAAAGACTAATATGCTGTTCGTTGCAAGCTTAAATCATTTCACAGCAAAACAGCATTTGCAACAGGTATCGTTCTTGTCCAAAAATTGTTTGTTACAGAAAGTAATTGTTATTTCAAATTTTCTAATGATAATTAATTTTAAAAGACATGCAAAACGAGTTGCAAGTTGCTACAGAAGAGAGAGCTAAAAAATTGCATTGCAAATTAGCTACCGACATTATCTCTATCATTCACTACTCTATGTAAAACCTCTCCGACAGAAATAGCTGTATAAAGTATGCAGATCAAAAATAATTTACATTTACGGTTTGAGGAGAATTATTCAAGATCCTATAGACTTTTTATATTCAAAGTTATAAGGATAACACTAGAGACAATAGGAAAATAGGGTGCATATAGCTTCTGTCACATTTAAGAATATATACGAGGTACCTACAGGTAGTTCATTCATTAATATCATAAACCAAGATATAACATCCAGAACTCAATTTCAAGAACTTGTACTTCAGAATCAAATATTAAGGTGCCCTTTCTAGATGATGAACGAATTCACCACACATGAACTGTTATAAGAAGTAGTGGTTATTACATCTACTCTACACACAGAAGGTTGTGAGTTCGACCCTCACCAGTCCCTTTGACTTTAATCACTTTAGACTTGACTTTAACCATTTTAGGCGCATGCTTGGCTGTGTGGTAAGAATCTTGCTTCCCAACCAAAGGGTTCAGAGTTCAGTCCCACTACGTGGCATCTTGGCCAAGTGTCATCTACTGTAGCCTCGGGCCGACCAAAGCCTTGTGAGTGGATTTGGTAGACGGAAACTGAAAGAAGCCTGTCGTATATATATATATATATGTGTGTGTGTGTGTGTTTGTGTTTGTGTTTGTCTCCTCGCCATCGGGAGACTCCATCCAGCCCACAACTATCTAGTTTGGACAGTTAGGATTGCAAACAGCTTACATAAATCAGCAACAGCTTAAGTCTTCATCTTGTAGTGGATCGAAAGCAGTGTTGAATTTATAAATATGTATGTATGTATGTATGTATATTGGTTTACACATGCGTGCAAACGCACATGGATGTATACACGCAGATACACATACATGTATATATATATGTGTGTGTGTGTGTGTGTGTGTGTGTGTGTGTACATATATATATAGAGAGAGGAGGGATGGGGGAGAGATGGATGCATTGCTCCTTTTAGAAGAAAATAATCTGTGTTCGGTATCTGATGATGTAATTTAAAATGGATTTAAAGCGAGAATAACTGCTAAATTCGTATATATTATTTTTATCACACTATAGAGAATCACTTCGAGGATTTATTTTTACATTCTTATTTTCAAATACTGTATACTGTGTATTTTATGCTACAATGTTAATGTTTGTTACAGCATATGACAAATTAGAAAAATAAATAGTGTAAATATGTCAATGTAAACTAAGAATAAAAGAAACGCAGTTAAGGCAGTATTGAGCTGAAATAGTAAAATAACTTTTACATCGTCAAACAACTCCCAAGAAACAGTTGAAAAAGCAATAGAAATACCAACTCTTAAGAAATCTAAAACTCTCTTCAGTAATCTAAGACATTAAGAAGAAATCGAAGGCGATTAAAAGATAAAAGAAAACCTGAATACGTTCTGTTTCTCTGGTAGGAAACATAATACTAATACCTCCTTATTCGGAGAGAATTCGCAAATGTAGTGTCAAGGAAAAGTTGAAGAACCAGTAGAGACAATCACTTGATATCTTCAATGAGTTTGTTGTCTTCTTTGAATTTCTTAAATTTTCCCCATTCTGTGTTATAATATCTGAAATATCTTCATTTGTATTAAATCTATGTTACCAACAGCTGGAAGAACCATTGCTGACATCCTGTCTGCACAAATATTAAGCACAACTACGTCGACATTTTCAGGAAATTTAAATTGCGCTAAAATGTTAATGCTAGAAATGAAAACTTCTGGCAAGGTTGGTTTCTTTGGATATATCATCTTTATTGCGTTCATAGTTACAAGTCACTAGTACGCCAGTTACTTTTTACTAAGAATCTATCTAAGACTATTTTTGGTAAACAGAACTCAAAACAATAATGTAGACACAAGCTAATCCCGAGTTATCGCTTATCTCTTACAAATAGTTTTCCAATGACCCAAAATTGAATCTGCATACATGGGTTTGCATTGGGGATATAAACAACTTATTTGCTTTTGACTCTAAACTCTGAAACATGTTGCAATAAGGCTGGTTGGACCAAATAACGTTCAAAAGTACAAAATAATAGAAATCCTATTTCGTTTCAAAGTAAAACCTAATACAAGTAGTCATCTTCAGTTCTTTCAAGCCTACTTGTCACGACTTTTCGCAGCCTTTGAAATTTATGGGGATTCGTTGACAAATGTACGGACTGGAAGCTCCACGGAAATACACAGATTGACGTTGCAAGCAAAATATACCCTTGTTTTCTAAGAACATTTAACTAAAGAGACACGGAGGCCTTAATATTTCAAATCAATATTTTGCACCTTGGGCAAAAGGCTTTTCGGCATTTCATCCGTCTTTACGCTCTGAGTTCAAATTCCGCCAAGGTTGATTTTGCCTTTTATCTCATCAGGGTCGATAAAGTAAAGTACAAGTTGTGCATTGGAGTTGATGTAATCAGTTTACCCCTCCCCGAAATTTCTGGCCAGGTGCCAAAAATTGAAACCAATATTTTGTCATATTCATTTGAAGCCTTACCTTTTCCTATGGTCATCCTAGACCAAAGACTATATTTAGTCTCTGGACTTCAATCATGAGAAATATACAGCTTTGGGGTGTTCAATTGTCTGGAGCCCCTCAATACTACCAATATTTCTTCTCTTCAAACAAGAGTCGAATGCTTCACTTTTGTCATTAGGCTAACTTAGCATCAGCCCTATAACAGAGACATCAGTATATTTCAAGTACAATATATTCGCCTGTCTTCCAAATCCTACCCACTGTACACAGATACTGTACTCCACACTTGGATACCTATATGCCCTGGCTTTTTCCAACCAATTCATCAAATGTTAACAGAAATAAAAGGACCTAATGCAATTTCAAACTAGTCTTAGAAGAGACTAACAACTTTTTGATGCTACTAGCCTCCACCGGCTTGAATCGCCTGCATGAAATAACAAATATATCCTCTTGAAATTTCATCCGACTTTAAAAAAAACGCGCTGAACAATGTAGTCATAGATCACATTACGAAATGGTCATAAGTGGAATACTTTTCATCATGGGTATCGAGGACTGGTCGGAGCTAAATAACAACAGCAAAAACACTGTTACAGATAAAATTCATCCAGCTCATTGAGCCTCCTACCATAAATTTCAGCAACAAAAACATTTAGTTGTTCCATGTTTTCTGCCGCCAACTGTCTCTCTCTCTCTCTCTCTCTCTCTCT